>NC_079873.1:20537964-20841363 GCF_023065955.2 Ursus arctos | reverse complement strand
GTTTTTGGAGACCCCATAGTAAATTCGCCAACACCGTGTACTACTGCAAATGAGCGAGTGACGGACACCACGCCCAGACTGACCTCCCACATAAGGGGGTCGTGGCTCTGCTGCGGTCGCCGCTGGAGGAGCCAAGTCTCCGTGAATCAAGCAGATAAGCACACGCGCGATGTTTAGCGAGCTGCTATCACCTGATCTACCACTTCCCTGTCCCTTCGATCTTGGAATGGTGTACCTGGGAGATTCTTTCTCCTTTTGAGGGCAATAGATAATGCAGATGGGAGCGGGCACGGAACATAGATTTCAGACTAAAACAGCGCTGTGATTAACAAATAATTTTTCGTTTAAAACTCAAGATGAAATTTGAAGGTATGTATTGGAGGTACATCTTCCAAGTCTCAGGCCTACAAATACAAACCAAGACCCAGGAAGACAGACCCATACGGGCTGAACTAACGAAAGGCCACGAAAAACTTCGAGTTAAATAGTAAATGCTCATGCTATGGACCTGTTCCCCTCTGCTGAATCAGGCAGTCTGGGACAAGTTTTCATGTATCACATTTTAATTCCACAACCATCATTTCACTCATAAAGTCTTGCCAGCTTCCTCTTTTATTGACAACTATTTTCGTTCCAAAAGCTATCACTGCTACATCACAATTAGCCGAGAACGGAGCTGAACCCTGTTAGAATGGGGGGAGGCCTACAATCCAGTCACAGGCTCCTTTGTCTCTGGCTATAATCGTTGCTTTTGACAAAATACTCCTTATGGGGACTAAATGACTAACTCTTTTGTAACACATAAAGAAACACAACTTATGCTTAATTGGAAAAATATGAACTAATGCTTAAGAGTCATCTACCCCAGCCCATGGGGCCCATGGCGCTCGGTAATGGCAGTGCTTCAAGCCCCACACACAGCATGAGCTGCTTTCATTGCTCTGTTTTCCTACATTCCAGCTCTACGTGCCGTGCCGAGCAGAAAAGATCTCCATAAGAACACTTCATTTCCCTGGCCAAAACAAATTCATAATTATAAAGTAACTAGTTGCCTTTGTGTTGTACTTAAAGTGCTTTAAGAACTTGCAGTAACCTCAAAACAAACCCTTTCGATTCTGATGTAAACTTTTTCGGTTTTCATCACCCCGTTTCTATTCTGTCTCCCACCTTCTTCGGGGGGGGGGGGGGCTCTCTGCTTCTCATGACTGTCCCACTGGAGAAGTCTAACAGTCCCTTTTTTCATTACCCAACACCCATTTCAAAGAAATGTTAAGGTAATTTAATCATCCCCGAGACCCAAACAGAACAACATCTTACCGCGTAACAGGACCCAAGGAATTCACCCCGTGGTTATTGTATAGGCTTTCAAATTTCCTCCAAAAAGAGAGGATGTTTTTTATTTACTCCCTTTAACTGGTGCTTCATCCCTTTGGTGTAAGTGGATGCGTAATTCTAAGAAACTGGCTTCCGTCTTATTCTCTTTGTGAGGGGAAACTGCTTACAACACCTCAGCCAGCTAAAGATAGGGATTGCAATGATGGAATAACATGACCCCCTCCTTTTACAAACAAGGGGCTTTACGCCCAAGGAAATCAAGGAACTTCATCAAGGTTAATCAGCAAGTCACATCCCTTACTTTTCTTCTGTCATCCAAATAACTAATCTTATTTTCTTAATTCCACCATCCAATATCCCCTACCAAACTCCCAAATGACAGATCTTCCATATTCAGCAAACACGTATAATTATTAGTTTAATAGGCTTTGAGCTCCCCAGTGAAGCATCCACGAACTACCTGCTCCCTCGAATAGACAACAGATTCTCTTTGGGAGCAACCGCTGTGCAGTGACAGGCATTCACGCAGAGTCTCTTCAAAAACCCTTAGATGCCAAGTGACTTCGCAAAACACACACCAGCTAACGGACGGCTCCACGCAGTCTGACAAGCTGCTCCCCCCGATTCTTAAAAGGAAGTGTCAGAATTAGTCCCTTGCCTCCGTCAATACCTATTTTTTTCATATCTATAGCAATTTCGTAAAAATATGGGGTATTCGTATGGTTTATAGGTTACATTGAGGAAAATGGAAAATGTTATTTTTTCCAAAAGTATAGCCCTTCAGAGGCTAACAACTGAAGGGCAGTGTGTGTGCGGAGACGGAGGCTGAAGGGATGGAACCGGGGTCGGGTGGAAATGCAGTGCTCTGGCCACAAGCGGAAAAAACCGCTGGCTGTTTTAACCTCTGTGTCATGTGGAAGGAGGCTGGCTCCCACTGCAGATCATTTAAAACTATAAAAACTTCTTCTTCGATAAGACCAGCAAGGCTCATTAGCCCCTCCACAAGTCTCAAGCATTCCATTTTCTCCACACAGTATTTCATGGGAGAGCTGAACAGATATTATTGAAAGAAATGAGAGTACTTCTTTTCCTCGGAAGATTATTAAATATGATAGCATGCTCAAAAACTCAATAGCTACTCCCATGCACTAAGAAAAACCAAATGATTTGTTCATTTATTTATTAGCTGTTTATTAAGTGTCTGTTGTGTGCCAGACTCTGTTCTTAGTGTTGTGGGACAATTTATAGTCGTAAGCTAAATAAGGCTCTTGTGCTCATTTGAATCCATTTGCTTTGCCATTTGACAAAAAAACTCCCCCACCCTACTCCCGGGCAGAAACCTCTGTTCTAGAAGTAGCCTCCATCAAGAAGTAATGTGTGAAAACACACTAGGTTTTCATCCTAATATGCAATATAGTCCCCAATCTCGACGTTAATATAGTCACTGATTCTCCTCCTTTGACTATAAATTTGGCTGACAATTAGCTTCTCCTTATTAGAATTCTAATGCACAATTGCCCCTACAGAGCTCATTAGGATTTTGCTCAAGTTACGTGCATTCTGGCTCATAGTTGGCATATTTTCTAACATTACAAGTGTGCCTTATTAAGCAGAATCTTGCTGAATGAGGCAGACACCAGTTTTCTTCCTCATTTTTAGAAGAGAAAAAGATACTACCCAATTCCAAAAACATAGGCTTTAAGCAGCCTATGAAAATGTAAAACCGGCCTATACTAGTGACTGTAATTTGTGAGTCTTACAGCAAGCACACTGCGAAATGTTTTTTAAAATTTCACCGTTACACATTTATATTGACTGTGTTCACTAAAAATCTAATAAAGCAATGTCTTTAATAAGCATGAATATTGGTTTGTTGTTGAAGGAAAATAAGTAATTTATATGAAATCAGAGACAGGCAAAATTAATATATGTGGCAATAAAAATCAGAATAGTGGTTGCCTATGGATTGTGGAGGTGACCCGGAGGGGGCATGAGAAAACTTACAGGGGGTATATAAATGGTTTATATCTTGATTGCAGCAATGGGATAAACGGGTGCATATGTTTGTCAAAACTCATCTAATAGTTCAATTGAGACTTGCATATGTCACTTCGTAAATTTTGCCTCAATTTAATAAAACATAATAAATGGAGAACTGAAAATATCAGGGGATTATTATAATCAAAAGTAGTCTTTAAGGAAGAATGAATGCCGATGTTCCAGAAAGGCTGAAGGAACAGTTTCCTAGAGAAGTAGCAGCCTGCAAGTGATCTGAAGGACGATCATGGATGAGAGAATGAAGGAGGAGAGAAGGCTACTCCAGGCTGCTCCAGGGAGAAGCGGACACAAAGGTGTGACTTCGGTGAGGAATGACAGTACAAGAGGCTGAAAGGCACACAAGAGCCAAGCCATGGAGGGTTTTCATGCCCTAAGGAACTGAGACTTCTTTCCAAAGGAAATTTGGAGGAAGTCTGGAAGATTTTTAACTGAGGAATGATATAGAGAGCAAGACATATATAGATATAGATATAGACAGAAGCATTATGGACGCTGACCGTATTTCTGTCTTGGGCAACCAGGGAGAAGTGTGTTGAGGTAGAGAGGGCAGGAGGAGTAGATCTGGAGGGAGACAAAGTTGAGTTCTCTCAACCCATCGTATTTCACGTGCCTAAAAGACATCCAAGCAGAGCTATCCAATAGGCTGCTGGGCTGAGGTTCTGTAACCCTATCCACAAATTTGCCCAGGACAGTTTTTGCTTATCACTGTTGCCCCAGAAAAAATTATTAATAGCACCGCCTTTCACTCCCCCAGCAGGTTCCAGTTTTATCATAAATTATACGGTCACCCTGGTCACATGTAGGACAGGATTTTAGGCTACTTGTGTTCAATTTAGATAAAAGATTTTTGGTGTCATCAATACATGAATAGTGGGTAACGTTAAAGGATGGGATCATTGAAAAAGAGATTTTAACTGAACCTGAGGAATACTGACACCAAGAGGAAGATGGAAGAGGGCCCCCAAAAGATGAAAATAACAAAAAGCATTACGGAGTTAGAAAAAGAAAACTAAAAAAGATGGTTATTCTGGAAACCAAGGGAAGATTTGTTCAAGTAATTCTCTCCTCAAGAGGAGGCATGCTTTCCGATGTACTTAGAGAGTGCTGGTGTCTGCTACAGAAACTCACACGTAGAAAGTATTCCGTAGATGTCTGATGATTAATTAGTGGAAAGCTGCAATTTCTGTTCCTAAGTAGCAAATACCCTTCCAGAAGCCCAGTTTCAAAAACGAGCAATTCTTTCAAGACAAAACTTTAGTTTCAGAAGCTATGATACCCATCAATTCTCCTTTTCTGAAATTTATAGCTCCAACATTATACTTTCTCTGTGATTCTTTCTGGCTTCAGACAAAATACAGGGAGATATGTCTTTGTCCATAATTCCCTCAAATACCACCTTCTCTTAGCTTTTACTGCTCTATATCATCTTTGAGTGTAGAGATTTCACTTTTGTAAGTACCACCCTTCCTATTGTTTCTATGTGTCTAACAACTAGAATTATTTTTTTTAAAAGACTTTACTTATTTATTTGACAGAGAGAGAGACAGCGAGAGAGGTAACACAAGCAGGGGGAGTGGAGAGGGAGAAGCAGGCTTCCCGCCAAGCAGGGAGCCCAATGCGGGGCTCCATAGCAGGACCCTGGGATCATGACCTGAGCTGAAGGCAGACGCTTAATGACTGAGCCACCCAGGTGCCCCTAACAACTAGAATTATTTTCCCCTATTATTCTTACGTTTTCTTGCTGTTTCTGCTGCACCTTGCCAAAAACAAAAGCAGCAACCAAATGCTTCTACAAAGAAGATGCTGATCTCCTGGCAAAAATCTGTAAGTTAACTGTTTGCTGTCTATCTCTAAATACAAAGCATGCATAAAGAAAAAATGTAGAGTGATAGAGCTACCTAAAACTCTTCCCTTACTCTCGAACAAATGAGAAGTCAATTTTACTTGACTAGAGTTATATATACTAACCTAACATTCCCATGAATCATAATTTACATAAGTCTTCGAAGATGTGGGAGTTTACCTAATTCGGGACATTGACTGGTATTCCACAATCTAAATCTTAAGTAACATCCATCCATAATCCACACCTAATCTGTGCTAACAGCATCCAAAAGAAAAATAAGTAAGAAAGGATACTAATGTAACACGGTGTGCCAATTATCCTACCAAAAAAAAATTAAAGAAAAAAAAAAAAAAGGACAGACAACGTACACTTACGTGAAGCATAATGGTCATAGTTTCTGGCACATCTGTGGGGTTGAAGCTAGCAAACCGTAAACAATTCTCAGTAAATGTCAGTTCCCTTCCTTTTTAAAACAGGTAAGAATACTTTCAAAGAGTAAGAAGCTGGTTGGTTTACCAAGTTGATGTGAATGATCCAGAATGATCGTGAGCAGTTGTGAGCCCAAGACAATGAAGACAGAACCTATCCATATTCATTTGTCTGGATTATTACATGACAACCATAATATGCATACTTCCCCTTTTGAATCAATTGTGACTGGTTTTAATATAGATTCTGTTCTAGAGTCTGCTGTATGCTGGTGTGGCATCTTTTGCTAGGTTCAATACAATACTATCTAACTCGGGCCCACTTCACGCCCACATACACCGAGGTTCAGGATAAACAGCTTTCAACAAAATTTGTCACATGGAGGTAGTTAAAACGCTACCAGTAAGAAAAAGTTGTCTGGACCACTCAACCAAATCCTGAATGCCGACTAAAGAAATCTCATTTATTTCTAAAGGGTAATAGTTAAGATGCTTGTAGTTTTTAACCAGTGGTCTATTATTTTGTAAGGTTGAACAAAGCTAATCAGACATCCTTCTAAACAGAAACATAAACTAAAACAGGAAGAGCAGCAGAGACGATGACATTAATTGTGGGACCAGATTTTGGGGAAGATGGTAGAGATGTAATTTAATCTCTTCTTCGGGTGTACTTGTAGCTTATTTCAATAAAGTTATTGATATTTACCCAGTAATTCAGCCTGGCGTTTCATTCCATTAGTGCTAATGAAGCTTTATAAAGATACTGTAAAAACAGTGACAACACAAGTGTGTGATTTTGACACTCGGGGCAATCTCATCCATTACAAATTGGTTTAGACATGATATTTTGCCTTAAATTCTAAAAAATGAAATTAATTCAATGAAACTGCATGGCTCAGCTCAACCTTCAGTCTTCTGAGTAATCATCAGAATTGGAATGGCCCGGAAATGGCCGAGTTTTAACTTGTAAAGCAGGACAATGTTTTGAGATATTGAAGGGTTTTTTTTTCATGTAAGTTTCCTTGAGCCCATTGCTTTTCTAACCACCATTCAGCATCCTCAAGGAGGGAACGAATACAGTCAAGAAGTTAATTGCGTTTCTGAAAGAAATAAAAATGAAAACAGAGCAACAGCGGTGGCCTTATTTCTGAGAGCCATAGTTTTCAATCTTGAGAGCCACAAATCCGATAGACTGTTTTGTTTGATTTGTTTATTATGAAGACTTGTCAGGCATATCAAGATCCAAATGTTTTAGAGGGCTGAAACTTAAGTGGTAGAGAACCAAAACAGGAGGGAGCTGTGGAAGTCGATGGCTATGAGGGAGGACAGCTCTCTGAATCCTCCCATTCCATCATTTACTCATTCAACTAACTTCTGGGGGCTTGCCTTGTTCCAGGCACTGGTCTGAGAACTGGAGCTATAGCAATAATTAAGAGGCAAAAATCCCTCTCTCAAAGACCATACCATCTAACTGGCAGAGACAGACAAAAGACAAGCTAAGTCAGTAATATGTTTATTGAGTTATGTGGTAGGAATTGTGAAGGTACATGGAGTCCAGGAATAGCTCAAAATTGTCCAAGACATAGAATGGACATCCAGATGGAACCTGGTATCAAGGAAAAGAGAACAGAGTATGTAGCCATCACGCCTAAGGCTGCCATAGGAAATTTAGACCCCCAAGTGTGGATCTAAACAAAAGGCTTGATGTTCACCAACCTGGTCAACTAAAGTACAGTAGAAAGAGGTGAGCAAGGACAGGGATTTTCAGACCAATCTGACATCTTTCCTCCAATGCCAGTGGAGTAAACTGATTGCAGAAATGGTTATCACACTTCACTCTCCCCATATTCACACTCGTTGCAATGTAACTCTGTAGCAACTCCCATCCAGAGGTCAAATGATTTCCCCAAGTCCTGAAACTGCTCTGGTCTTGTGATTTACTTTGGCCCAGAGAATGAAGCACAGGGCAGGTGTCCGAGTTCTCAGCCTGAGCCTCAAGAGGCTGTGCACTCTTCTACAGATTCTTCTGGAACCTGGCCTCTACCACCTGAACAAGTCTGGGCTACCCTGCTGGAGGATGAAAGATCATTTGCAGGAGAGCCCAGTGATCCCAGCAAAAGTCATCCTAGACCATACTGTTGACAGATGAACACCAGACACGTGAGTGAACCTCAGCCAAATCAGCAGGGCTACAGATACCTAAGTGAATCCAGTTGAGACCATAAGGAACATTTAACTGATGACCTGAGAGCAATAATGCATTTTTATCGTGTTAAGTCACTGAGTTCTGGGGGGGTTATTTCACAGCAGTAGCTAAGGGATACAACCAGGAAAATGTATGAATTCTGTGCAAATTCTTCAAGACCTTAGACTCTCCATGGGTAGAAATGAGAAGAGGAAAATGGAAAAAACTGAGTTTAAATTCTGAGTTAACCACATTTAAATCTGGAAGTAATTACATTACTTTTCATTGGAAGAGTGGCAGAAATGGGGGTTTGTGAACAAGAATTTGGTATGAAAAAGTCACATGCACATCTGAGATGCACTTATAAATTATCAACCGGATACACTTCTGCTAAAATACTTTCCGTTATACTAGCGAGCGGCTTTCCAGAGGAATCAGTGTTATCAGCCACGCCCTTCAGAGACATAGCACCTGGTATACCTCGCAGTTTCTGAATCCAAAATTATTTCAGGAAATCTGTCACTATTGTTTGCAGAGCATATTGTTTAATTTTAAAAATTGAGATTAGTCTTTCTGTGTACAATGGACTGCTACTGAAAGAAAAATGTGACATTAACTCAAGACTGTTAGCAAAGGCCCACAGGACCATCCACAAGGCTACTTATTTCCTCAGCCTCAGTCCCACGTGTGACCTAGAGTGCAGACTGAAATAAAGCCCCTCTATATGTTTGCTGTGACTCCTATAAGAATATTTAAGCACCTACTACTTTTTTTTAATAATAATATTTATTTTGTTATGTTAGTCACCACAGAGTTTATCCTTAGTTTTTGATGTAATGTTCCATGATTCATTGTTTGCGTATAACACCCAGTGCTCCATGCAATACGTGCCCTCCTTAATACCCATCACCGGCCTATCCCAATTCCCCACCCCCCTCCCCTCTGAAGCCCTCAGTTTGTTTCCCCAAAATATATTTCTATCACTACACCTGCTTTATTGGGAGGGTTACTCTAGAATTTTTACCCTTCACTCATACCTTGTTAATAGCAAACAAATTGGTGAAATGATGAACGTAAAAGCCAAAAGGCAAATTGCCTATCTAAAAGTGAATAATTATCTGTTTTGGCCTCTGAAAATCTACAAAATAATATTTAGTTTAATTTTTGGTCGTAGCAATTTGACCTCTATTTTCCCTTTAATTTATACCTCTTGATTTGTCCCTTTATAGCACCTACTCTTGACCAAGAACTCTGATAGAAGGATAAGAACTGGGAACAGAGGGGTGGGACTTGGGGGGGGGGGCAGATTGGGGTTTCAGATAGTATCACCCAATGCTGGAAGTTAGAAGTCAATGAATTAACAAAAGTAGGATCCAAATCAGGACTGCGAATTTAAAACCAAATAAACGGAAGGAAGAACAGTAGAGAAAATTAGGATGACTTTTGAAATAATACTGCCTTTCTTTCTTTGTTTTTAGAGAACATTCACGGCCACTGTATTTCACAACTCCAGGAGTCAATGCTCACTTCCTGATCTGTATAAATGACACCCACTGTAGGTGAGCAGTGTGCAGCTCAGACTCTGTGTGGTTGCCCTTAATACAGGGCTGACTTTGGTGGTGTGTTACTCCAGAAGAATATACCGGCCGATTGAGGATTTTTCGATGAATTATTTGTAGTGCCTATGTGCTGGCACTTTATTTATATTACTTGATTATTCCATTATTAGTAATTAAAATTATTATTTATTAATAATTGTTATCTAATACAATACTATATAGCAATACAAGGCTCCAAATTACAGTAGGGGAAAACATGTTAAGTATGGCCTAGCACAGACCAGCAGCAATAGCATGACCTGCTAACTTATTGGAAACACAGAATCTAAGGACCAACTCCAGACCTGCTCCCCACCAGACCTACTGATTCAGAATTTGCATTTTTAACAAGATCCCCCTTGGGTCATAAAACTTGTTTAGATCCCTAAATTAGCTTGAGAATCATATTAAGTTATGAATGCTATCTGTAGAAAAATGGAAATATAAACAAAAATGGCCTAGAAATTCAAGGTGTCCCGAAAGCATCCATCCATATCTCATAAAGAGGTAGGATCTTTGTTCCCTGCCTTTGAAGCTGGATGGGACTGTGACTATCAGAAAAGTAGTGCTTGGGGCACCTGGGTGGCTCAGTCGGTTAAGCATCTGCCTTCGGCTCAGGTCATGATCCTGAGGTCCTGGGATGGAGCCCCACATTGGGCTCCCCACTCAGTGGGGAGTCTGCTTCTCCCTCTCCCTCTGTGTGCATTCTCTCTCTCTCAAAAAAATACATAAATAAATCTTTAAAAAAAAAAACCCTAAAGTTTCGAGGTTAGAGTATATTAAAGACTACATTGGATCTAGTTCATGTATTAGAATTTTCTCTTTTGAAACAGCAATAAAAAGTTCTGTCTTCCATAACCAACAAAATGTACTGTCCCTGGCTTGTTCTATAAAACCAATTTCCGTAATATATCTATAGATTCAAAAACAATGGCTATGATCAGCTGGGCTTTGTCTAATCAAAGTTTTCCCAGATGTACCTAATGGCAATTCACTACTATTTAATGAAGAAGGAACTTCAACATGGAATTGAGTGCCCTCTAAGTAAACTGACTGAACTTATGAGAATTTCATTTATGGAAAATCAGGTCACAAAATAATTCTTCTGGAAACAAAGGGAAAGCATGTTTCTCAGAAAACATCTCACCAAAGCCAAAGAAGGACTTACACGAAAAAGTGTCTTTTCCCCTTTCCTCCAAATTTATAGTTCTTAGTTCATTTCTATTTTATGAGAATATGGATGTCAAGATGAACAATTCAGCCAAGTTATTTACTCCCATCAAATAAACTTGCAAGTTTTTTTTTTTAAGATTTTATTTATTTATTTGAGTGAGACAGCAAGCCAGAGGGAGCACAAGCAGACAGGAGGAGGGGCAGAGGGAGAAGGAGAAGCAGAGTCCCTGCTAAGCAGGGAGCCCAACCAGGTGGGGCTCAATCTCAGGACTCTGGGATCATGACCTGAGTTGAAGGCAGACGCTTAACCTACTGAGCCACCCAGGCGCCCCTCAAACTTGCAAGTCTTAACGACTAATCCAGGTGCATCAAGTGCATCTTATTACTGCATTTTAAGGATAATCCAAGAATTTTTTTTTAAGATTTTGTTTATTTATTTATTTGAGAGAGAGAGAGAGAACACGCATGCAAGGACAAGAGTAGAGGAAGAGGGAAAAGCAGACCCTATGCTGAGCACGGAGCCTGACTTGGGGCTTGATCCCACCACAATGAGATCATGACGTGAGCCAAAATCAAGAATCAGACGCTCAGCTGACTGAGCTACCCAGGCACCCCCATCCAAGAATGTTCTTACTGGTTAAATCTACATAAAAGAAATAATGCTGTAATTGGCCTTTATATCAGTGATGCACATTATGTCTTTAATTTTTAAAAACATAAGATCAGAAAATAAGCAAGAAAAAACTGTTGACTCATTGTCTATATTTTAGGAGGGGGCATGCATGGATTACATTTATAAGGAATCTCTGAAAATTCTGTTTCCATGTCATAGTGTCTCTTAGTCCGGTGGAAAGGAAGCAGTTTGGTGATATATGTGGAAACAATGCAAATATCATGGAATTACATGTTTTTTGGTGGGACCCAAAGATTTTTTTTATATCATCCCTGTAATACTGCAAATGTTATTTCATTCACAAATTAAAAGCTAAGTGCCCTAATCTAAAAACTACAATGGTACAGAAATCAGACGGCCCTGGAAGCGATTTAAAACTATTCTAAATAGTTTTAGAGCGTGGTGTGTACATAAAGGAGAGGTTTTTTGGGTTTATTTAAGTGACCTAAAGGTGACTGAATATTATAAAAACCAAAAGTCAAAACTATCAACTAAGACATAAAGCAGCATTATAATAGTATTTACACTAAGAATATATCTATATTCTAGTTAAGCATTTGGTTCAGAGGAGTCTGCATAATTAATCATGTTTGTGCTGTATTAAACACAAATAGAGAAACCTCCTACTGAAGAAAACCAGTAGAGGCCCTTCAATTTTTAATACGTGAGGAATTTGAAGAGGGCTTATAGCAAAGTAATGAAAATGATTAAAGACTCAGAAATACGATTGAGAAACAAAGGTTAAACGATTTGACACTATTTCAACCTAAAGAAAAGAAAGGCAGGAGGTGTTTTCATAATGATTTCCAAAACATGAAGGCTTGTTACAAAAGGAGTGGGTCTCCATCTCTGGTAATGAGAGAATAAAAGGAAATATTGAAAGTTAAGTAGACCACCTATTTTCTAGTGGAATGCTCTGATACATTCTACCACAAGCTTAGAAAACATAGCTTTCAGATTGTATAGAGGAAATTTTTTTACTTACATAAAAATCACTACCAAAGAAGAGAGGCAAGAACTTGGTCATAGCCCCTTCTAGCCCCAGCTTATCGTGTAGATTTTTGCCACTATGAGAGGAGCTGAAAGTCATACATGGTACTCTCCCATACTAATACCTAAATGAAACAGCTTAGCAAACTAGCCCATCACCACCATGACTACCAACTCATTTTTTTACCTGGTAAAATTTACTACAACATGGGAGAAAGAAGGAGACACACAAGCCATTAGGGAAAAAACCAAAATATCTGTCTTCAATACATAAAAGTTGAACATTATGTGAGTGGCAAAAAAAAAAAAAAAAAAAGTAACTTCACTGAAGTTAGATCCAACAGGATTGAAATTCTATCTCTGCCATTTTCTACATGTACTCAAGGTTTGTTTCATTCATTCCATCAACAAATATTTATTGAGCACCTATGACTGGGCAGTGTTCAGGCCCCCAGGAAAATATTGGTGAGCAAAATATAATAACCCCTGGCTTCATGGAACATACATTCCATTGGAGAAAAATTGTGTAGGGTCTTATATGCCATTGCAGGAACTGTGGATTTTATTCTGAGAATGATTTCAACACAAGAGCGACATGATTTAACACTTTTTAGGTTACTCTAGATTTTAGATTGAACACTTTTTAGATTACTCTAGATGCAATGTGGAAACTCAACTATAGCAATGCATGTGTGAAAGAGGCCAGATTAGATAAAATTAATGCAATAATCCAGGCAAGAGCTGATGGTCATTCGGAGCAGGATGAGAGCAGTGGATGTGATGAGAAGTAGTCTGATTTTATAAATATTTAGAACGTACAGTCTGTACAGTCAATAGGACTTACTGACCAATCAGATTTGAGGTCTGAGAACAAAGTCCAATAGAGCCCCAAGGTTTTGTACCCGAGCAACTGGAAAGACAAAATTGCCATTAACCAGGGTGGGGAAGACTGTGGGTCAAACAGGTTGGAGGGGAAGATAAGGCACTCAATTTTGAAGAAATGTTTTGTGATGCCTATGAGAACACAAGGTGGAGATGTCAAGAAAGCAACTGGATGAACCTCATCTCTCTGAACTTCATTCTACTTAGCTATAAAATTGGGTAATAATTATGTGAGGGTCAGAGATAGCATACGTCAAGCACCTGGCACATGGAAGGCCATAAATATAATGAACGGTAATCACCATTAATGTGACCATTACCAGCCAACACAACTAACGTCAGTAGAGGTGAGTAAGATGCAAGTGCCAAGGGACAGTTAATTATGGTCACAATCATGATGCAAAACAACCACCCATAAAATCTCGATGGCGTACGACAAGAAATATTTACTTAGCTGGCTGTCTGCTGATTTAGGCTGATCTAGACTGGACTCACTCACGTGTCTGCTGCCAGCTGGGAATTCAATTGATTTGGACTGGTGACAGCTGGGAGTGGTTCTGCTCCATGTGGGTCTCCTTCTCGTCCTCCTGGGACTAGTATATATGTCCCATAGTGTTAAGAGATGCAAAAGATGGGTGGTCTCAATAGTTAAGTAACCTCATTGTAATTTGGTTTCGGTTTTGAAGGGGGAGATTATCCACCCAAAACACGCCACTTTGGCATATTATTTTGAATTAAATTAGCTTAAGAAACAGCCAGTGCAAGGACACTGTGACCCTCTTTTGTTTCCCTGAAAGCAGGAAATCAATCTTCCATGTGAAAGGTGGGTAGAAGGCGTCCTTATCACCAAAGACAGGGAATTCAGGGCCAAGAAGGAGATATAAACAAACCTTGTTTCTTCTTCTTTAATTTGCTACCCCAAGCCCAAACCCCTTTGTCCTGTCAATTCTTCACAAATGTATTGTTTCCTTGTCTAAAAGGTGTAAAAGCTGCCTGCTGTGGTGACTTGAGTCTCATATTTCTATGAGCCCCTGCGTGTATGAAATTAAATCTTTTTTTTTCCTGTTTATCTGTTTTATGTCAACTGAATTACTAGACCAGCCAATAAAGCTACAAGGGAAGAAGGGAAAAGTTTTCCTCCTCTACAGCTTCATACCAATTAAAACTCATCCTGGCGTGAAGGGGGCTTGGCAGTCCCCCTTAGCCCTGCCCATCGGCTCGGGGGTCCCAAGACCCTGTTGCCTCCTAGTGACAGGGATTCCTCCTGCAGACTTAGGACCAAGCGCCACCTTGCTCAAAGATGGGTTTAAATTGCGCATGATCCAAGCGGTCGCCACAGATCTTCATGCTTTCAGCAATCTGACCGCGGCAGTGAAAGATACTTTCCACTTCAAATACGGGGGAAACACGCATCACTTGACGCTGTAACACCACCCACGGCCAATCTTTCCTGAGGGACCAAAACATTCCCATTGGTAACCAGGACTAGGATTGAGGTCCCATTTCAAAAGTGATTCCTTAGCTTCTACTTACTACTCATGTTCATTCTTACCCTTAGCCAGATTTCTTAAAAATCTGGACGATGACAGAGTATAGAGCCAAGAAGGACATTAAGAACTGGGCGATGTTTCTTCAACTGGATCATTTTTATGAGACGTTTTCACTGAGGAAGTAAATGTACCAACTAGTACAACTTAATACCAGGGTATGAAATGTAAATGCACTTATGTGAAATACAAAGGGCTCTGCTATCTATGTTTAGTCCTGCTTGTATTATGTGTACATACATATAGCATATAGATTTAAATATAGTTTATGAGGAGGGAATTATGGTTTAATTATTAATTAAGCAATATGTGGCAAGGCAACAGTTCTGACATTTATGAGAAAATTAAATTTCCAACATAGAAAGCGTAAGACACAGTCGGGTGCATCCAATCCCCAAGGATGTGATTATCTAATGATAAACCATGTTTTCTGCAGCTGCATGATTGCTGTTACAAAAATAAATGTTTATTATAAGTAAGATTGTGTTCTTTTTCTATGAAGAATAGATGAAGTTGGTTGCACAGAATATCAAACAGATGTTTCAACCAAATTGTGTGTCTTCAATGGATTAATTCTTGCTATTTAAACTGGACTACTTCTGAAAGCAGATAGAGTCTACATGAGGAAAATGTAAAGAGCTCTCCAGCAAACTTCCCATCACTGTAAAATAAACAGCTCGTAAAGGTACAGATGCAGGCCGTTTTGAGCCTTGCAGCTTCAGTTTGTATGTACATATACACAAAAGCTCGTGAGGGTAATACTGACTCAGGGTGATTTGGGAAATTTTTCCACTCGGAGGACTAGTTCTGCTATGGTTCCACCACCTGCGAGGGGACTGGTAAGGATTAGCACACTCCCTCCCTCCCCCATGTTTTTTTTTTTTTTTTTTTTTTTTACTTAGAATCCTTTTTTTTCCGTATTATATTTGATACCTTTATCTTGTTAGCCCTATTCTACACCAGGTAATCTATAAAACATGTACATATATACTACCTCATTTAATCCTCCTTGTAACCTTAAAAAGGTGTTGTTAAATTAATGTTAACTAAGGTCCAGATACATAAAGCATCTTAATCACGATCCCACAACTAGAGAATACAAACACTTGGATTTGAAACCCAGGTTTGCCAGACTTTGAAATGCATGCTTCCTTTCACTGTGCCATGGTACCGGATATTTTCTGATTACGCTGTCCAGATCTACGTTCCAGACTTCTCCATCCTGGTTTTGGTCCTTTGAGCTTCATCTGTGTGGATTCATCAATATGCTCCATTTCTTTCTGGCTTTTGGTTGGGTTCAAACAAGAGAGCCCCTGCAGGAGATCTGACAGCTACTCTCTAGAAGATGCTTCTCTGTCTCCCTCCTTCCTGGGTTCCAGTCATGGCTCCCACTTCTTGCTCAGGTAGGCCATAGTGGCTATAGTGGCAACACCTCCCTTATGTTATGAACTCCAATTCCCTGCAGTTTCTCTCAGTTTCTCTACCCTTATTACATTATCTTCAAATTATTCAATCTGACTGTTCCCTATGTTTCCTATTGAAACTCTGACACAGCCATGTTGGTTTTTTTTTTCTATTTCTTAAATAATATTCTATCAATTGTAGTTTGACCTCATTCCTTCAACAAAGTACAATAAGTATGTTCTAGATACTACTAGGCACCGAGGACACTAAGATATAAATACAGCCCTCCTTTAAGAAGCTTACAATCTAGGACACCAATACGTTTTGATACTTAATATTATAAAGGAATTTACAAAGAAAGGATAATTAATCTAAACACAAGAGTCAAAGAGAGCTTCCCAAGCAGGCTGCGTCTGAGCTAGGCCTTAAATGATGACCAGGACTAACTGGGCATGGCGTGGGAGTTGCTGGAAGGGTACTGCAGTAGAGGGCCCAGGGCACCAAAGGCACAATGGCTTGACAAAGAAAAGGCTGGGGCTAGAGGGAGAGATCTCAAGCATGACAGGCCTGTCCATGTGCCTGGAACCCAGAGTGCAAATCGAGTTTTGGTAAGAGGTGGTCCTAGAGAGATGGACTGGTGGTTTCTAATGTCTGCAGGGCCTTCGATAGTCTGTCCTTAACAGTTTGAGTTTACTCTTGAAATACTACAAGTAGAAGATAAATATTCACAATCTCTCATTTCAGGAAAGTGATTCTGAAAACAAAAAAGAAAGTGGGTTAGAAGGAGCATGTTAGGAAGCCCCGTTCTAAGGAAACTGGAGAAGTTTGAGGCACAAGTTACTTCGGCTTAAGATGGTAATGTGAAGGAAAAGATAGAAGATATTCTCTTGCCAGACTGGCCTACAGATAGTCTACATATTGTGTGGCTGGAGAAGCATCAGGATGCCTCCCAGGTTTCAGATTTGGGCCACCCCGTGGAAATCACCTAAGTATCAGGGTTTCTTAACCACAGCAATTGACATTGGGGCCAGATAATTCCATCGTGAGGGTGAGTGTGGGGGTGATGTCCGGGGCATTACACCACGGTGAGCGGCGTGCTACCCACTAAATGCCCGTAGTACCGCACCCCACTCCAGCTATAACAACCGACCGTACCTCCAGACACTGTCAAATGTCCCCTGGCAGCAGAATCACCCCTCATTAAAAACCACTGTCTAATGTGATAGAACTGACCTGCATAGCACAACAATGAGTGCACTTTGGACACAGGGCATTTGAGGTTTTTATGGTAGAGGAGATGTTCATACAAATGGGGGGGGGGGGACCCAAGGGACCTGGGCGCTAGAAATTTCCTTTTGAGAGACATCATTACACAGTTAGTGAAACCCCTGGAGAAGTTCAGATCACCCTGGGGGTGCGTGGCTAGCCCTTTGATGTATTTCAGTCATGAAATTTATGAAGGCCACCTGAACTTTCATGAGAAAAAAAGCAATCACATACACTAGAAATAGTCTTTGCTTACTTCTCAGAATCTATAACCTTTTACAAACAAATTTAAATATACACACTTCATCAGCTTTTGGATTATCTGTGGAAAAGCAGCTTATCAAATAAATCTCTGTGTGTCCCGTGTATGCAACAGTTTCTGCCTTCACGGCCTGCCCGCAACCGCCTTGTGATTGAAAGGGAACAGCGTTCATCACTGAAATATCTGTTTGGAACAGATAAAAAGTTAATGTTGCTAAAGTCACTTGAGTAGGAAAGCAGCAGAGCAGGAACTAGAGCTTAATGGTTTGTGGTATTTTTGTCAGGTGCTTTTCTTTTCTTTTTTTCTTTTTTCTTTTAAACACTCCGTGTATGTTTCTGTACTTTATAAAGAACCCAAGAGCATCTTTCATCTGCACTGCCAACCGTGATAGCAACTGATGCCCTTGAGAACTTACTAGGTACCAGAAACGCTGAGAATTTTATAGCCATTGTCTCATTTGATCTTCCCCCAAACCCTGAGAGTTAGACACTATCGTTATCCTCTTTTACCGATGAGGAAGGTTTAGAGAATTAATGAACTTGCCCAAGGAAGCAGAGCCGGGGACACTGGAGTCATGGGAATGCTGGTCGAGGCCATTCCAAGCCTCTGGCTTCAACAGCAGCCCACACTTTCTCAGTCTCATGTACAGACAGACACATGGCAAATAAAAATTTAAGGTGTTATGTATCTGACTTAGGAAAATAATTGTACAAAAACTCAAGCTTATCAGTATTTTATGCATGATACACAATACAAATTGTGTGTCAAAAAGACACTTAGCTTCTTCCTCTGCTTTAGTTCTTACTTTGTTCTGACTTGTATTTCATTTACTTATTTACACGGTTGTCTTTCCCATTCGATTTTGAACTTCTTGAGAGCAGAGACTGTCTTTGTAATTCTTATAACAAAGTTGTATTGATAGACACACGGTGAGTGCCCCGAAACCGTTTCTTGATTGTTTAATTATGAACCAAGGAATGGATTTGTTCTAAATGCCTGATGGTGAGCTCATTCCTGCACATTTGGGCAATATCCCATTGTATTAAACTGTGCTTCTGGCTGTTTCTTTTAAATGGCACGTGTTCAACTCTCCCAGGCAAAGATGTCCCCCTAAAATGTAATTATTTGACCTACTAAAATATTCCCTGCAGAAAGGAAAAATCTTTTTTTTTTTTTTTTTTTTTTTTAAGCCTACCTCCTTGTTAGGTAAATTCTTTCAGAGGGGAAGAAAGAGTTAGGTAGATATTTAGCTTTATTCCCAGTTCCCATGGGCCGACAATAGAACAGCGGGTGGTGGGACACTCAGGCTTTGGTGTCAGACAGATGTAGGTTCAAATACCACATTTATCCCTTCAGAGCTGTGTGATCTTGGCCAAGTTCTTCAGCCATGCTAAGTCTCAGAGTATTTTTTTCTCCTATCTAACCTGGAGATACTAGCAAACTTACCAGGGTGCTGTGAGCATCAAATGAAAAAACGTACCCAAAGAATTTCCCACAGCCTGGCATTCATGCACACAGATTCCCAGTTCTGGGGACACAGTGATGAACCAGGTACAAGACAGCTTCTGCCTTCACAGAGCATACATTACAGTATAAGAGCTAACATACACTAAAAACACTTACTAAAAGAAAATAATTACTGCATGCAGTGTTAAAAACAAGCAAGCTACTGAGATAGGCAGTAAGGGTCGGGGGGTGGGGGGAGTACGCATTCTGTCCTTGGGAAAAGGAGAAGCCAGGAAGCTTTTAAAGCAGAGGCTCATTCCAATCTGATTTATAACCCTTAAAGTCCTCTGTGGCTACAGTGTGGATCCAGAATTGGAGGAAAGCGAGGGTAGAAGCAGGGAAAGGGTCAGGAAGACACTGCGATCGTTTAGAAGACAAATGGTAAGTGCTTTGAAGAGGCTGGTGGCAGTAGGGATAGAGATGACCAGATGGGGTTACCATGTATTTTGGATGTAGAGCCAACGGAACGGAAAGGGAAATACAAAAGACAGCTCCTGGATTTGTGGCTGGAGCACTTAGGTAGGTGGAGATAACATTTACTGTGAGGGTTAGACTATCTACTAAGATGACAGATTTTCTTGGGCTTACGATGGGGTTACACGCCAATAAACCCATTGGAGGCTGAAAGTATCTTAAATCAAAAATGCATGTAATACACCTAACCCAACCCAAGATCACAGCTTAGTCTAGCCTACCTGAAATGCGCTCAGAACACTCACCTTAGTCTACAGTTGAGCAAAATCATCTAACACAGAGCCTACCTTATAATGAAATACTGATCATCACAGGTAAACTATTGACTACTGTACTGAATGTAAAAAAACAGCATGGGCATATGGGGACAGCATGGTTATAAGCGTACCGGCTGGTGGTTCACCTTCTTGATGGGTGGCTGACTGGGAGCTGTGGCTCGCTGCTACCGCCCAGCGTCCCAAGGAAGACTGGACCACATATCACTGGCCCAGGTAAAGATCCAAACTGAAAATCTGAAGTATGGTTTCTACTGAATGCATTTCTTTTGCACAATCATAAAGTCAGAGAATTTTAAGTCAAACCATCCTAAGTCAGGGATCATCTGTATACATGCTAAAAAGTTAGACATACTAACTTTGAGCTGCCAATGATACAACTCAGTGGAAACATCGAATAAACAGTTGGATATATGAAAATTTAAGGGCAGATCCTGTGCTACGGATATGTACTTGGAAGTAACGAACACAGAAATGGTTGTAATGGGAGGCTCTGTCCCCTTTCCTCATTATCTCCTAATTTTAATTTCTGTGCCATTTCCTAAGAGAGAACAATACTGGGAAAATAAATTGTATCGATCCTCAATTTTCCTTCCTCATTTCTTTCCAAGGGAGACATGATGGGCTTTTTGATTGATCAAAGTAGAATACAAAAATAGGCATGCATAACTTAACCCCCTTCAGGGTTCTCTCTCTTTTGGGATATGACTATGTTCTGCATACCCCTGAGTCAGGCCCAAGTCTCCGATTAGAAGGATGGCTGGTGACCATTCTTCCACTGCATTTGTTGTCAGAGCTTGAAGCTGGCTGGGTAGGTGTTTTAGTGGCTTGCAAACTTATTCCTTAGCACACATCAGTATTCAACTCATAGGAAGCCTGATTTTAGTACAGAACCAACCACATTATCCATGATTATCTATTACCCAAAAGCAGCCACATTTCTCTCAAGACTGTGAGAATAAATTGCATTGTTGAAAAAGACCAGAAATAGACCTCACTAAATAGTCAGAAGTCAGAAGAAGAGGAGGAAGAGGTGAATGAAAATGAGAAGTCAGGCAGTTAGAAGGAAAAGCAGGAGGGAGCAGTCTCCTAGTCAAAGCGCTGAGACGTCAAGGAAGGTGAGGATCCAAAGGTGTCTATTAGGCAAACAGGGAATATGAGGAAAATTCTTTTGTGTTACGAAAGGTATCTTTTCTGATGCATTAAAGATATCATATGAAATAATGAAATGTGGGAAGGAACCCCTTCACTGTTAAAAAGAATGCAAGGAGCTAAATCTAACAACTAATACTGTAACACATCTAGAAGAAAACAAAGAAAAATGAACCACTTAATTTCCTTCATCTTGAAAGTTCTTTAACGCCTGAGCTACAGCACTTTCTTATAGAGATACTGATTAAACTACTAATATACTTGGAAAACTAACGGCTAACGACATTCATATTAAGACATAATTAATTAAATATGTATCATCTCTGTAGTAAGTTACAACAAATAACTTCTGAAAGGAAAGAGGGCAGAGAGGGAGGTGGGCTGGCTGATCCAATCAAGAAAGCCTGAAGTTTACAATAGAACTTTGTATTTTCTCTAAACAAGAGATACACAAGCCCTGACTCTTATGACCTTCTAAGGCACTAGAGCATTGAGTTCCACTTAATCTGTCCGTCCTGGAGGATCCCCAACTGGCAGGGATGAGCTCTCTCTGGATGGAGTTGATGAATTTATAGTTGATGAATTTATAGGAGCTGAAAGAATTTATAGTACAAGACTCAAAAGCTAGAGGCCTATTGGGAATCAAACTCAGTTGTCTGGTATCTAGGAAGAGACTTTGAATATCAAAGTACTTAAGGGAAGAGAAATAATGCATGCTGTTAACGCTCTCCCTAGCGTCAAGCAGAGACACATGGGGCCTTAACCAAATTAATATCCATTTTCTCTTCTTCAGAAACAATAATGTGGCCACAAGATTTTATGCCCAAAAGACCACTTTACACTGTACATAAAAGGATGTATTATTTGACTCCTAGTCTTTTTATGGGCAGAGATGGGTTCTTCTAGTATTTTGAATCCCCTAAGAGTTTTGGTCCCCATGGAAGAGAGGAGTTTCTACAAGGTTGTTACAAAATCTTTATTGGGAAAACTGATTATCAGAGAAGGGGGATCAAGACTGAATTCGAACACAGATAATCAGAGCTCCAGTCAATGTAGACATTTATCTCACCACGCATCAAAAGATTCTTCATTAGTGCCATCCAATAGAGCTTACCACAATCATAAAAAAATTCTTTATCCGTGCTGCCCAATATGGTAGCCACTACCCAAATACGGTTGTTGAGAAAATGAAATGTAACTAGTGAAACTGAGAAGCCAAATTTTGATATTTTAGTTTATTAAGTTTAAATTTATATAACCACATGTATTTAGTGGCTACCATAATGGACTATTCAACTTTAGACTACTAGGTCCAATGGTCCTTGGATGTTAAGGACATGATAATTTCTTTTCTTTTTCTGGTCAATTGACTTTACATAGAATGAAACTCGATTTCCTGTTCATACAGGGAAAAACTTAGGCTTAAGCTTCCTTCTACAGGTGAGACCAAGGTACAGAGCAAAAGGAGCACAGAGCCTGCATTGCATGAAAACTACAATTTCTTCTTTTCTGTAGCCCCGATCTTTAACAAATCATGTAGGTTCCCTTCAGAAATGTCTGTCTTTGGTTCCATCACATGTGCTAGAGCTTCCTGAGATCTGGCGCCAACAGCTATCCCTGGTTCGTGGTGTAGAGGGGGCAACAGAGATCATCTTGGTAGACACTAATCTAATACTTTTTCATCTCAGGTAGTTCAAGTTCTGAAGTTATGAGTTCAAGGGCTAAGAAAGAATTCTTTGCACAGAGTAAAGAAAATACTATTTCTGTCCGTGACCATTAAGTTTATTGTCCTATAGTAGAAAAACATGATAAAGGTCACAAACCCAAAACCCACCCATTATGGGTTGAATTGTGTCCCCCCAAATTCATACGTTGAAGCCCTAACCCCCAGTACCTTAGAATGTAAAAAAGGCCCTGGAGACAGGGCCTTTCAAGAAGTGATTGAGGCCGTTAGGGTGGGTCCTAATCCAATCTGACAGGTGTCCTTATAACAGGAGGAAATCTGGACACACGGAGATGCCGGATGCACAGAGGAGAGATCACGCGAGGACACAGAGAGAGAGGGCAGCCATCTGCGAGCCAAGGAGATGGGCCTGAGAAGAAATCAACCTTGAAGCATCTTGATCTTGGACCTCCAGCCTCCAGAACTGTGGGAGCATAATTTTCTGTTATTTAGGCCGCTGAGTCTGTGATATTTCGTTATGGTGGCCTCAGCAAATACACCACCTCTCAGATCTTCATGTATTGTGAGGAGGGGGGGAAGGAGGGAAACGATGAAGTCTCTCCTGTATACCCACTTCAGCCTCTCCCCCAACTCAAACCAAACTCAGGAGAGGGGTTTTAGAAACCACAGGAATAGTGGTTGTGTGCTCTACACAGGGTATGTGGGAAGCTGGAACCCTTAGGAGAACCTCACTGATAGCCCGGGCTCCACTCTCTTGATGGTGCATAGTGCACAGCATCAGGTGTGAACGATCATCCAGGACCTGAGTCAGCCACCCTGGCTGTCCATAACTCTGACAAGCCATGGGCACCAGAAGTGATAATCCACCCTCTATTCCTATCCTAAAGCAGCAAGCCCCACAATCCAATGTCCTAAACCTGTGGGGATTGTCTCTATTCAACAGCGAAACCATTATGACCTGGGTTCCTTGCAAAGCATCTGCTGCCCGTGACGTTATGCAAGGTTTGGAGTTAAGGATTACAGAGAAAGAAAACAGACTGGTTCAGTATCTGCACAACAGTATTATACCTCAAGCCACTGGTAGAAAGTACTATGAATCTGGAGAGTTCCAGAGAACTTACTAGTAAGGAAATAATACATGCTACTTAAAACTTTTGGCTTCCGTTGTTTAAATTATACTGAACAGGCAGAGCTGAGATTTAAAACACGGAAGGCATTTACCAATCCATTAAAGACAGACACCTGCGGTGACTGGAATCTGAGCAGGAAACTTCCCCAGAGATACTAGACAAACCCTGGGAAATGTTTAAAACCAGATACAAAAAAGGAACAGCACTGTCAGCTGAACCAGGTGACTGTGCCCTGTGCATCATGGGAGGACTCCTGATCCCAGACAAAATGATGACTGTGAGCTGAGGAGAGGCAGCGCCACTTAACCAACCCTTTCGGACACGGCACGTGGGTCTCCAAAAGCAGGTCCCTCCAGTCTCACAATCTTCAGTTCATGAGTAACATCATGATTCCACACTTTGTTTTTCTCCCAACACCTGAAACATACACGTACCTTTTCTCCCTTTTGCGCCTTCATCCTTCCCCTACTCCAAAGAACAAATACTTTGAAATCTGGCTATTTTGACAGAGCTGGGTTTCATCTGTGCATTTTTATTTGTTTTTAATTTTGAGCTCATTCCATTATCTTGTCAAGTCCTCAGCAGGCGCCTCACCCTAGTCCTGAACACATTTCCACTGCTGACCGTCACCTGGCTTCTTAATCCTCATCCAGGCACTAAGAACCTGATTAAAATATCAGGTATTCTTTGGGCGCAATTCCCTCTTGTACAAACTTCTTCAATTTTCCACTCTTGGAATGTTTCATTTTTTTGATAGTCAACAAATGTGTTGGCTGAAAGTATCTACTACCTTCCACGGTTTTATTTTATTCAAACAGAGGAGATTAAAGAATTCAAATACCTGAAATCCACTCTTAGGACCCACAGGTGTGAGGGATAATATTTAGTGCCAGAAAGCCCTGATTCTTCTGCAGATAATAAAGAAATCCAAAGAAACTGAAAATTAGCCACTCTTGGACGTTGGTTTTGCTTTTTAGGCCACCACTGAGCTACAGATGATGGAGGAGTCTATAATTTGGCTCTCAGATTCAAATACCTTTACTATTAACAAGTGAAGCCACTTTGTCAATTTATTTCCATGGCAGCTGAATTTCACAGGAGATTAAGCGTCTGGCAGGAGATTAATTAGATGCAACATGTAATGCATGATTTTTAAATACTGTACACAATTCTGCCAGGGTAAATACAGGCTAAAAAAAATTACCATATTACTCCTCCCACGGTCTCAAGGTTAAAAGTCAATCAGTGTAGTAGTTTGGTGTGGGAAGTTGGTTAAAAAAAAAAAAAAAGCTAGGTGCTGATGTTTTTCTTCCTTTCTTTCAGTTCTGAATATTTATCTTTTCGGTTAACGAAGTGTCCTTTGTCTATTTGAAACGAATTTCAAGCTCACAGCAGAGATGAAAGAATGAAACCGGAAAAACACCGTCTCGGTCACATCAACTGCTAACACTGTTTCCATGAACCACTTGAGTGTAGCTTGTAGACATCAGGGCCTTGTACACATGAATGTTTCAGTGGGTATTTCCTAAGGGCAAGACCATACTAATACATACCATAATTATGTAATTCAGGAAATTTAACATCGCTACAACATTAATATGCAGTATAGATGCTATCTGCAATTTTTGCCATCCGTCCCTTCCCACCCACCAGCTACAGGTAACTCATCAGTAATATCTGATTTATCTTGCCTGGGTAAACTTTCAGAAAAACGAGCAGATAATTATCTATTTTCTTATTTCCCTTTGTTCTTACCCCAAGTGGGGCAAACGATCTGTCCTTCTTTTGCCTCACAAAAGAAGGACACTTCACAAAAGATGCTGGAAATTACTTTTTATCAGTTCATAAACATATGAAATGCTTTTTCTCTCCCACATTCCATTTTTCCCGTGTGTTGCCTAGGTGAGCACTACAGAAGCTGTTTTCTACGAGGTCAGCATTTGGTACTCTAGTACTGCTTCGAGTGGCTTCATGGACATGTGGGCTGGTACTGGTCCATGAACTGTATGTTACCAGTCCTCAAGGAGAAAGGTACAGAAATTCAAAGTAAGTGCACTTGCAAACATCCCTTACCAACTCGGCAAAGCAATTTTATGTTGGAGTCTAGTGGTTTTCTTTAACTTGCATCATATTTTCATATGCTTATTTCATTTTTGTTTTAGTGATTTTCATTGTTTTGTTACAAAAAAGTTTGTCTACAATGAATTTGAAATTCAAGACACCTGTTCTGGTCCTGTTTAAGAGGAACTTTTCTGTGAATTAAAAAAAAAAAAGTTTAAAACAAGTTCTTAAAGAAGTAATCTTAGTAAAAACTAGTAAAAGTATTAAATTCCCTTGGCCAAGATGACAGGTACTGAAACTGCCAACATTTGATTTTGTTCAATTTAACAAACACCTGCTTAACATCTTCCACATCTAAAAGATACAGTATCCCTGTTGATGAAGGGAAACTAGGAATAAGCAATGAAAAGAATACGAGTTTTAGAGTTAGTGAAGTATTCCCGAGTTCAAATCCCAAGGCTCACCACTCCACCAGCTAAGAACAAATCTGTACCTTCTTTGAGACTTAGTTCCTTCATCAATAAAACGAGGAAAAGGGATCCAATTCACTTAGCTGTCGTGAAAATTTTAAAAGGAGAGCTTAAGTTAGAAATTATTATCTATAGATAGGATTTCTTGGACATGGCTCTTTTACTGTTATTTTGAGGGTCCTTAGAAGGCACAGCCTATTTAGACCGCACTGCCAGTTTCCACTGAATTATATCCTAATCTCACTAACATGTATCACTTTAAAGCTCCCATTTTAATTATTAGATTAATTGCCTTGGTGCGCACTAGCCTGACTGAAGAGGTGCTTGGCCTCAGAGGGTGCTAAATGAAGGACTGAATCGAAATATCTATTGCAAACATGCTAAGCCAGAGATCAAGTAGGTAATTCATAGTCAGACAATTGAGCTGATCGTGTATTTATTTGTTTCTCTACAAATACATTTTAGAAGTAACCTCTAAAACTTTTAAATCAAAGTTTCTGAGTTATCTAGTGATAAAGAATAGACCGTGGTAGGGGAAAAAAAGGCACTCTAGAATACGAGTCGCTCGAAATTCTTATTACAGTTCCTCATCTGCCCATGTTTTATATAAATATAATGTCTTCGTTTCCTTGCCTCTTCAAAAACTGCTTTTCTGGCATCCAAACTGATTTTAAGATTGAGTTTCCATTTTAAAAGCCTAAATTGGAAGTTAACACTGAAGCAAAGCACAAATAGAAACTACCACTTCCAAGCCGCCTGGGCACCCTGTTGCACAGCTCTGGAAGCAAGGGTGGCAAGGCAATTCGGTATGCTGCTCCCTCCCGGCAGCATCTCACTGCTGTGTTCAGCAATTCTTTGTTGATGTTGTCGGGGAGCAAAATTTACCACCCCAAAATGTGTCTCTTTGGCAAGTGAATTATTTTAGCCTGAATATTTTTAAGAAACAGAAGACTCAAGAAGTTTTTCTTTTTTGCCTCCCCCCAAATGCCTGAAAGCATTTAGAGGACCTGCTCCAGGAAAGGAACTATCACCGCAGATGACCACAGCGTAACAGGACCAGGTGGGATGGAGCCGGAAGAACCTAGAGAGAGCTGTTCACGGAAATTCTTCTCTATGTCCCGTTGGTTCTGTACGGCCCAGCAAACATTTGTTTACAAAACAGTAACTCCTTTTTTATCTTCTTGTGAATGGTGTTCCTCCCTTAGAAGTCTCAGACCCTGACCCCTTCTCCTTAGCTCTGGCTGGCATATAAACCTCAACTGCCTGACTGCCTGTGGGCCTCATATTCTTATGGACCCCGTAAGTACATAATTAAAGGTGACTTTCTCCTGTTAATCTGTCTAATGTCAATTTAATTCTTAGACCACCCAGAAGAATCTTGAGGATAGAGGAAAGTTTTTCCTCCTCAACAATGCTGAGTAAACAGTCAGTTTTTGTTTCTTCTGTAAAGCTAATTAGGGGTGTCAGGAGGTGGGGATTTGGAGGAAGGTGGTCAAAAGGTACAAACTTTCAGTTATAAGAGAAATAAGTGTTGGGGATGTGACGTAGCACATGATGACTACAGTCAATCGTGCTAGACAATATATAGGAAAGCTCTGAGAATAAATCCTAAAAGTTCTCATCACAAAGAGAAAATCTTTTCCTTTGTTTTCTTTTTACTGTACTCCTTAAACTTATACAGTGACATTTATCAATTATTTCTCGATAAAACTGGAAACACATTTTTTAAAAATACATTTTTTTAAAGCTGATTTAAGGATTTAATGTTGATAGCCATCTGCTTATATAATCTTCCATACCTACTCATGTTTCAGAGAGCTGGGATGAGGCAAGAACTGAAAAATAATGTCATCATTCTGAAACACACTACTGGTCTCTATGCACTCTGTCAAGGATATCTGATTTCTGTTAGAAAACAAAACGTACGTGTGCGCGTGTATATGTGCAACAGTAAGAACAAGAGTGACAGAGAAAGAGAAAAGAGATAAGATAGATGAGGTATTTGAGAGCTTAGGAAAAACTTCAGGAACAAAATATTACCAAAAGCACAATTTTTGTGGAAGATTATTGTAATAATGGCCCACAATTTGTTGACATCTCCCTAAATCCATACCTTTCAGACTTCTCCTCACACTGACTCTAGGCTGGGCCACATGACTTACAAGTCGGTCCTTGAAAGATTTGAAAAATCCTTGTGACTTGAGATTCACTTCCTTCTCTTGGAAACTGCCATGTGAACAAGCCTAGGCCAATAGGCTGGGGAATTAGAGAGACATTGCCCAGTTGTCCCCTAATACCATGGATGTCAGTCAGACAACCCTAGAAGCAGGGCCACATGGCTGACTCACATCTGAATGCAGATGCACGAGGGAACGAACATAGCTAAGACCAAAAAAAAAAAAAAAAAAAATTAGGGAGAAGGACAACTATTACATGATCCCAGGTAAACGATGAATCTAAAATAGCCAAATTCATAGAAGCAGGAAGTACAATGTGTTTGCCAGAGGCTGGGGTGGGGGGAGGGGAAGAAGGTATTAATCAAAAGGTGCAAACTTTCAGTTATACAAGATGAGTAAGTCCTAGAGATCTACTGTACAGCACAGAGTCTACAGTTAATACTATAGTACTGAATACTTAAAAATTTGCTGAGGGTATATCTTATGGTAAGTGTTCTTACCTCAATCAATCAACCAATTTTAAAAACGAAGATGGCGGTAAGAAAAAAAAAAAAAAGTGCCCAGCTCAGCCTTGTCTGGATTACCAACCCAAAGAATTAATGGTGGTTGTCTTAAGCCACTGAGTTTTGGGGGCGGTTTGTTACCCCGCCATAACTAATACAACCCATTACAGTTTTGTTCTTAAAAGTATTAGATAAGTGCAAAATGATAATCATCTTATCATATTTCCAATTTCAGTATTATTGCCTGTAAGAGATGTGCTCCCAAGAAAAAAATCACTTCATTACAGCAAGTAAAAGTTATTTTCATCTGTTTTCATTTCTCTGAGCACTTCGTCTTAGTATCTTACTATCTTAAAGGTTGCAAGAGTTGAGTCTACAGTTTTACACTGAAATAACTTGTGAAAAATATTTAGCACATTGCCCGGAAAATATTAGGCTCTCAGACAACACTCGTTTAAAAAAGGAAAACCCTGAACAAGGACAATAAAATAATTAGAAGAGATGATCTCAAAGAATGGAGAGGAAAAGCCCCGAGGAAGGTTTCTCAGCAGGCCCTTGACTTCGTCCCCAACCACCAACCAGGTCAATGAAATGACTTTGAGTGACCTCCTTATCGAGATGCAAATGCTATTTCCCCGCAGGTTTTTTAAATGCAAATAAAGCTAGGATTTGTGCGTTTACGAGACATAGCTATCTGCAGATGAAGGGTCGTCAAAGAAGTTCTCTAAATAATGGAATAAAACAAAGAAAATGTTCCAAATCAAACTGCATTCCCTTCATAAATACTATTTCGCATACATTGCCAAACACTCCTACGTTAACCTGCAATCAAGAAGTCCCTAACACAAGGGGAAAGGACATTTTTGGAGGCTGGTTCTGACCACTTCAGGAGCCTCTGGTGAGAGAGAAGTTTTCACCTGTGCCTAATGCTTATCAGTCCTGTGAATTATGTAGTTTGTTACAGCATAACATTCATCGTTTTATGATTCAAAACTATGTGTGTTAGCATGACCACGTTTTTACCTTTGTGACCTATTTCTTCATATGCTATTAATTAATAAACGTTATTTACCAAACATCCCTTTCAGACATCCAGCAACATTTGCTCTGTATTTTATGTTTCTGGAACAGTTCTAAGCACATATTCATCACATCTCATTATGGTGACTGTTTACATAGGTAGATCCTCCACCAGCCGAGTATTTCTCAATGGGAGGAACTTGATTCATTTCTGTATCACCAACAAAATACCTAGTATCCAGTGGGCATTTAAAAAATGTCTGCTGAATTCAATTCAATAACAGAAAACCCTTTTTCATGTTGGAACTTCAGCCAAAATACTTCTAAAATGTGATCACAAACATTTAAAAAGTGTTTCAAAGAAGCAACCACACATTTTAATGTAATCGTCAGGATTATGGAAGGGCCATTCTAAGAATGAGCCCCAGAGTAGAAGTCATAGGGGAAAAATATTCGGATTTGACAATCCAAAAATTTTAAATGTTTTATGCAAAATATTAACACATAAACAAATATAAAGGGCACATGATAACCTGGGGGCAATACATACAAGAGACAAGAAAAAAAAAGCATTCTCAGATAGGTTAACTCCCGTATATTAGTTTTAAAAATAAACACTTTAATACAAAAAGGGACAAAAAGAAAAAAAAGAAGAAATTCATAAAATAATTATAAATAGGGATGAAACATATGAAAAAAGTTTCTGACAAATCTGCAAACAGGGAAATAATGAGAAACTTTTGTCCAACCAGATTAGCAAAGATCAAACAGAATGATAAATTTCAACAGACATCTCAAAACATAGCTGATATGAAAAAATAACCAAGCAGACCTGAAAAAAAATTTTTTAAAGAAAATCTTAACCAGAAAAATACCACCTCACCTCACTATTTTTTTCTAAGGTGGTTTAGTACATTTCCCAGAATCCCTTCCCTGTTTGGATCCCGGTTAAACTGGGACAAGATGATATTCAGAAGATGAAAGAAAACAGCAGCTACTACTCTCAGAAGGTTGAAGGGGAGCAGAATGTGACACCCCCAAATATGCCTTTATGGCATAAGGATTATTTTAGGCTAATTATTTTTAAGAACCAGCACACACAGAAAAAGCTCTGAAAACCTGAGAAGTTACCCTTCTGTAAAGACATTTATAAAGGAAATCTCCATTTTAAAGGTTTTTTCCTCTCTGTATCAGAAAGAGGAGGATGACAATCTTTAGGGACATTTATCAGTAGAGAAGGCAAGGACTTAAATCTGTGTTACAACCATACACTTGTTTACTGTGCTTTTCCTGGTAACCTCCCATAACTGACTCCCCACCCCCAGCATCTTCTTTTGCCTTTAGCTGGAGATGATATTTAAGGTGGTGGCTTTGTCCATTTTAGGGAGCTACTCAGTTTTCCAGGGTCTCTGCCATGCACATGGGAGGTACACATGTTATTAAACTTCTGTTCATTTTTCTCTTGTTACTCCATCTCTTATTATGGGGGGGGGGGCATCTCGGCCAAGAACCTGGAAGAGTAGAGGGAAAATTATCTACAGTCCACAAAAAAGACGTGCATGAGAATGTTCAGAACACTCTATGTGTGTAATAGCCTCAAACTAGAAACAATGCAAATGTAATCAAAAGGTGAATGGATAAAGAGATATTCATACAATGAATTCCTCCGCACCACTGAAAAGTAATGAATCTTTCATACAAGAAACAACACGTGAATCTCAAAAATGCTGTTTTGAGCAAAAGAGCCACAAACCAGAGAGTATATACTGGGTGATCTCATTTATAAGAAGTTCAAGAACAGGAAAGACTAATACATGGGGACAGAAACTAGAGCAGTGGTTGTTATGGGGGAAGCAGATTGACTGGAAAGGAGTGGGAGAATGCTTACTGAAAGACAGACTTCCTTGAAAGGGATCAACAATTAAACAGAATAAATAAAACACAAATGAATGTCAAAAATGATGTTCCAAAACAGATAAAAAAAAAATAAGGAAGGGTGACAATTCAAAATACTTGGTTACCTCTAACTAATAGGGACAGTGCAGGGGGCACAAGAGGGAGCCTCTGGACTGCTGATAATAATCTATTTCCAGACCTGGGCGGTGGATACACAAGTGTATTCACTTTTTGAAGTTTCACTGAGTTGTACACTGATGATTTACACACTGAGGATTTAAGCAACATTCTATCTCGCTTACTGTGCATGTTGACTTACAGTGAAGTATTGCTATAGATAAAGAATTTCTGGTCTAGAACAGGAAAATCCAGAGAGACAGAAAGTTGCCAAGGGTTGGGAGTTGGGGGAAATGTGAAGTGACAGCTACTGAGTACAAGATTTTGGAGGGTTAGGAAAATGTTCTCAAGCTACATGGTAGTGATGGCTGCACAATTCTGTGAATATACAAAAACTAAAGAGCTGTTCACTTTAAAAGGATCAATTTATGGTACATTTACTGTATCTCAATAAAATTGTTACTAAAAAGATTTCTGCCCCTGTAGTTGCATAATTTTTTAAAAAAACACCCTAGAAATAAAAATTATGACAAAGGAAAGCGATCCTACCAACTACCAAAGTTTCTTGGCCCCTTTGTGCTTTTTTTTTTTTTTTTTAAGATTTTATTTATTTATTGGACAGAGAGAGACACAGCGAGAGAGGGAACACCAGCAGGCGGAGTGGGAGAGGAAGAAGCAGGCTTCCCGCCGAGCAGAGAGCCCGATGCAGGGCTCGATGCAGGGCTCGATGCAGGGCTCGATGCAGGGCTCGATCCCAGGACCCTGGGATCATGACCTGAGCCGAAGGCAGACGCTTAAGGACTGAGCCACCCAGGCGCCCCCTCTTTGTGCTTCTTATAGAAACTTACTTTCTTCTTCCCATGTCACACCTTAAGTACAAAGAAGTACAAAAGCACAGAGAAGAGCTCTCCTGTTATTTTAAAACTATTCAAAATGTGCAGCTAATTACTGTACTTTCCAAGGAAACCCAGTATGACAATAATGTCGATGCTACTGAAGAAATGGATTGGGATTTGGAGCCAAGTGAATCTTACTTCCTCCCCCAACAATTCTTAAAGCTTTAGCCTGCCAACATTGATACACAATGCCTGAATTAATCAAGCACTGGTAGAAAAATGATCCGTTTAGGATACTAATCAAAATTCACTTCAACACTACTATGTAATTTTAAAATACAATGCTTTCGCAGAATGATTCCTTCATCCTGCTGTGTTTAGAGATAAAATGGTTAAGAACCTATACTCTAACATTCTATTCCTGGGAAATCTTACCTCTATTTTCCAAACACCATGCACATACATATACTGATGACAACCAAGAGCCACACAATCATTCTTCTAAATTCTGGACTGGTATAGCCAACTGCCTACAAAACATTATCCTCTGATTGCCACTCAGATGTTCCAAATCTATTATAAACAAACTGAAATCTTCTTCTCAGACAAATCCCGTCACATCTATTTGTTGTATTTATTTAATAAACACTTATGGAGTACCTACACAGACACCATTTTTAGGGATTTTTAAGGCAATGAAACTATGCTATGGATACTACAATGGTAGATATATGCCATTCTGTATTTGTCAAAACCCACAGAAAGCACAACACCAAGAGTGAACCCTAATGTAAACTATGAACTCTGGGTGACAATATGTCAATGTAGGTACATCAACTATAACAAATGTATCATCCTGGTGAGTGATTTTGACAAGGGGGAAGCTAAGCATGTGTGGGGATATGGGAAATATTTGTACCTTCCATTCAATTTTGCTGTGAACCTAAAACTGTTCTAAAAAATGAAGCCTTTTACTTTCAAAAACAAAAAACCCCAATTTTTACCTAATTTATGTCCCCTAAAATCCCTACTATCTCTTACACATTTATTTTTTAAATCTTTATTTTAATTCCTCTTACACATTTATTTTAATTAAGGCTCATATCCTTAAAGCTCAGTCAGGAAAGAAAAGGCTTGCCTCCACACTTTTCAACTCCAGAAGGCATTCTCAGTTCCCTCCTTTCACATGGCCTCCACATGGCCTCATTCTACAGTGCTCTCAGTTCAAATAGGGAAACTCTGAGAAGTGAGGTACAATGGAGATTGGACTTCAAGTTTTATCACTATTTATTACAAAAACAAAAGCTCATGTTCACTGAGGTCTGTACCTATACGGAATAAGGTAGCACTTGGCACACTGTGGGTGCTGAAATTTCGTCATCAAATGAATGGATTAAATGCATCATTTGCCAGTTGCTGTGCAACTTACTTTTTATTCACTGTCTCACTTAACTCTTACAATAAATCCAAAGGACAGACACTGTCAACTGATTTTGCAGACGAGAACAACGGGGCACAGAGAAATGTGAACTTTCCTCTGTGACAGAGCTGGATTTGAGCCCAGCCTGTAATACTCCGTCTCTGTTTCCTTGTTTTCATTTCATACCTTCAAATGAATTACACTTTACCTGAAACTTACTTGTAGATTCAGCCGCTCAATGGACTGCAGGTTTATGATCAATGACTCTCTGCACCTGATCACTATCGGCCTCAGTTCTCAGTTCTTGAACTCACTGCTACTGTGCCAAGATTATGATCTGTGTATTTGACCTCTTCTATCAATCTGTTGCCTTTGCTGCAGTCCACACAGCTAAACGTCACTTGTAGCCTAGACCTGGGCTGTCCAATATAGTTTCCATTAGCCATGTGTGACTACTGAACACTTGAAATATGGGTAATGAAAACTGAGATGTGCTATAAATACAAAATACATATTGGATTTCAAGACTTAGCAATTTTAAAAAAGTGATATAATTTGGTATTTTATTATGTTGATTGTATGTTGAATAATAATATTTTAGCTATACTGGGTTAAGTTCCACATATTATTAAAATTAATTTCACCAGTTTCTTTTTACCATTTAAATGACTACTAGAAAAATTTAAATTACAGATTTGTCTCACATTAATGGCTCACATTATTTTTTACCAGGTGGAGATGGCCTAAACTGACACCAATACCATTTTTAAAAACTTATTGTGAAAATATATGTACAGAAAATTGTATAACTCATAATGTGTAATTTTATAACAATTATATATGAAACATCTGTGTAACCTCCACCCAAATCAAGAAATACAGCATTTCTGGGATTCTGGAAATACTACATGCCCCTTTTCATTCAAAACACTGTTGCCTCTTCCCTTAAAGGTAGCCACTATTTTTTCTAAAGATTTATTTCTTTTAGAGAGAAAGAGAGCAAGCATGGCGGGAGGGGCAGAGGGAGAAGGAGAGAGAAACTCAAACAAATCAAGTCGGGCATCACTGGACTCCTTGCTCAGCGGGGACCCTGCTTCTCCCTCTGCCAGCCGCTCCCCCTGCTGTGCTTGTGCTCTCTCTCTCTGATAATAAATAAAATCTTTTAAAAATAACAAATTAATTGACTCAAGTGTATACCTGCCAATCTTCGAACTTACTAGAGACAAAATTCTCCTAAGTGGTTATATACAAACTATACTCCCACCAGTGAAGTATGAGTGTCCCGGTTGCTCATCATCCTTGCCAACACTTAATATCATTATACGTATTACTTTTTGCCATCTTGGTGGGTGTATCTCTTTGTGGTTTAAACTCGTCTTTCCCTGCTCACTAATTGAGCAGGTTTTTATGTGTTTAAAAGCTATCTGAATTTCCTCTTTCTTAAGTGCCTGTTAAATATTTGCTCATTTTCTATCAACTGTTGACATATATTTTGATCATCCTGCAAGACCACCAAAACTGCACTCAATTTCACAGCTAGTTTTTCCAGATTAGCAAATGTTCTCAATATAAAAACTATTTGAGGGCCACGTTAAACTTCTGTGTTCTCAACTTTCCCTTGTTTGGGCCTGCAAATTCTTCACCATGTTGTTAGTTCTCCGCTGTTTTTAAGAGGTTTTCTTTTTTATTTACTCTTACTATTTTTAGCTGTCCTAAATTATGAGAGTAGTCTGATTTAGTATCCCATCATTCCAAAAATCAGAAATTCGAAATTCAGGCCATTTTTATAATTTAGTAACAGTGATTTATTATCATACAGGACTTTGTTGTCTGGGATTTCAAGGTGCACATCGATCCTTCCATGTAAAAACTCACCTCATGACAATTACTCCCTCTCCATCAACAATTATAAAACTGGAAAAAAATATATGGAATAAGTGCTTTATGACGCTCAACAACACTAAGCACAAGACTGTGATCCCTCTGAGAAGGAAAACAATTAAGATGAGCTCTATGACTTACTTAGCTCTCCGCTGAGTGGAAATTTCTGAACTATGACAAATGGAACGGGAACGAAACATTGTTCAGTCATGTCACTGAGTTGAGGAGACAAAAATGAAAATTGGGGAGGCTGAGGTGGCTAATATTTGGGGGACAGAGTACCAAACCAGGGAGTGTTACATAGATAATGTCCTCCGTCAATCTTTGTGTTTGTCCTATTGACTCTTCGTCTGAATACCAACCTGAATATACACAAGATGAAGTTCTCTGCCGCCAAGCAAAGAGTGATGTTTAGCAAAGAACAATTACTAAGGATCTGAGACACTAGGAGCTGAGAATTGTTCAATTACCCACCAGCTCAGGGGGAGAGGTCTTATTAAATATGTGGAAAAATCTGGTATAAAACCCAAAGGATTATGATTTAGTAGTATGGCTAAAATAATCCTAGAATAAAGGCTTACTTTATAGACCTGCCCCCAAAAGGCTTAAAAAGAAGTTTTTAAAGGATCGAGTTGATCGGCAAAGTCCTAAAATGCCTGCTAGAACAAATCCAACACTCAACATAAAAATTTTAAATGTCTGGAATACATTAAAAAAAAGTAATGCCCATATGAAGCAGTCAAAAAATACGGCTCATAACCAGGAGAAAACTAAGTCAAAATAAGTAGGTCTAGAAATAACACAGATGATGGAATTGACGAAACTCTAAAATAGGTATTATAAACATGCTTGAGAATTTTAAAGAACATATGAACAACAACGAGAAGAACATATGACCATAATGTAGAGAGAATTAGAAAGTGAAACAATATACAAGATGGAACTTCAGAAGACTAAAAACACAGTATCTGAAATGAAAATTTCCCTGGAGAATACTAGCAAATTAGATGCAGTAGAACAAGAGATGAGTGAACATGAATACCTAGCTATAGAAACAATTCTACGTGAAGCACACAATAAATAAGACTAAAAAATAAAGACAGCCTCAGTGCCCTTTGGGAAACTATCAAAATTACACATGTAATTATAGTCACAAAAAGAATGTGGGGGAGGGGGGAGTCAAAAATAGTATCTCAAGTAATGATGACCACGAATTATCCATCTGATAAAAACTATAAACCTACAGGTCCAAGAAGCTTTCCCAAGGCCGGTGAAAAACACAAAGAAAATCACACCAAGGCATTTCATAAATTAATGAAAAACAGTCATCAAGAGAAAGTCATAAAGCAGCAAGTGAAGGAAAACACATTATACACGGAGGAACAAAGATACAAAAGATCACAGACTTCTCATCTGAAATTATTTTTTAAGTACTGAAAAAAATGTCAATCTTAAATTCTATGTATTATGAATATATCCTTTAAAAATTACAGTGAAATAAGTAATTGTTATCAGACAAACACTGAGAGAGGTTACTGCCAACAGACCTATACTACAGGAACGTCATGTAAGTTTTCCAGGCAGCAAGAAAATGTTAATTGTGACGGTGAATTTTATGACTCAACCTGACTGGATAAAGGGATGCCCAGAAAGCTGGTAAAACATTATTTCTGTGAAGGTGTTTCCAGAAGATGAAGAGATTAGCATCTGAATCAGTACTGTGTAAAGAAGATCACCCTCATAGATCAACTGTACCTAGAAGATTGATGCATTTTATTGTATGTGATTTACTCATCAATAAAACTGATTTTTATTCAAACACTTTCTAAGTTGCAAGCCAAGGCATCAGGCTTCATCTCTCTATTCCCCTTCATTCAGCCTGCACGCCAAACTTAGTGAACTTCTGGCAATTACCAGAAAGAACAATGTTCTTCCTTTTCTATGAGTCTTGAGCTGGAATGTCCTTCCTTCCATGTGTACTTCTTGTCAAACTTCTATTTATCCTTCACGATGTTGCTCAAACAAGGTAGCATCGTTTCATAAAAATAGACCCAAAGAGAATGTGTTCTGCCATGTTTTTGCTTTACAACACTCAAAAGGACAATCAATCGTCTTTAAGCTGATATCTTCATTTCTAACACAACAATACAAATACCTTCTTCATAGGCATTTTTTAAGGGTTAAATAAAATAGGATACATAAAAAAGTACTTGGAATACACAAGACACATGATAAAGGCTCATTTTCATTCTTCTATCCCAGCTTTCATCACATTATAATTATCACCAACTACCAGAGTCTCTGACAAATAATAAACACTAAATATGTATTAATTATATTAACATGAATGAACATAGATGAACAAGACGCCATGAAGGCTAGATATTAATTCTAATTTCCTTACTACCTTTACTTACTTATTTTTATGGAACCTTAAAGTCCTGTATTCCATTTTCACCTTCAGGACAAGTCTTTTCCATTTAAGAGATTTGATTAAGCTGACACAATATAGTGGCTTAAATAAATACAGAATTGGTATCTTCCAAGAGGTATCTCTACTTGGATAATGAGATTCTCATAAAATTGTCTGATGACTCTACCATGAACACATTACCATTAATAGAAATTAATAAAAATTGATCGGTTCCAAAGAAGATCAGTAGTGATATTTATTATCTTCCATTTATGACTGAAGCAGGTGCTATTTTATGAGGATAAGCCACCATCTTTTTAAAATGTTAGATCTCTTAAATACATCTTTTCCAATATAAAATACTCATAGTTTCCTACCTTCTGAAGTGACTGAAGCCAGGAGACAGATTTTTCTAGCACTTTATATTAATGGCAACAACCTTGTGTTTTCTTTCCTCATCTTCCTTAAAAGCAGCCTATAAAGATTTTGATAAAACACAAGCTTTCTGTATTCAAAGCTAACACCATAAAACAAGGGCAAAAACATCTGGTGGGTGTGGAATGGAGTCGTCATTTTGTACAGGGCAATGGCAGTTGTAGGAGAGAAGCAAAACCACAGCTGTGAGGAGGTTCTGAGCAGTTCCTATTTTCAGGATATGCTGAACTCATAATTCAGGCCTAATGAATGTGTCTTTGAGATGTAACAGCCTGTTTAGATCCCTGCTTCCGCCGCTGCAGAAAAACTGAATACAGAAATGGTAATGATTTCATGTAAAATTCATAAATAAAATGCAGAGACAAGGGGAATGGTGTGCCCCAGTGCTATACAATGGATTGTCATGTGGTAGGAGGGCTAAGTCAATGGAGCTGTTTTTAAGGCCACAACTGCAGTTTATTTTCTTTCGGTTGGAATATATGCAAAGCCAAAATATTTATCAAGGCCTTTGACACCATGCTGTACAATAAACGGATATGCTCTGTTCTTCCTACAAAACTACTGAGTTAATGTCATCATCAGTATAGGAACCCGGGTAAATTACAGGGCGCACGAGCCAGTAATGAAGGTTCATGACGGAGGACTAGATGGAGAGTGTACTATGCACATCTTTATTTGGGCAAATATCTTTCACATTAGAGGTTCGGTTTGACATCAAGTACACATACATGTCAGCATTCAGAGGCCTATCAACAGTTACTTGCTAGGACATCCATAAATGGCTTAGAAGAAAATATTAGTCCTCTGGGATGCTGGTTCATAAGTGCTAGCCAACAATGGAAAAGAAACATAATGAAACGCTCACCAAAAGCTTACTAGTCTAGCTAGCTAGCTACATATAGCTACAGACGTAGAAGAAGCTAGAGATATAGATATAATACAGACGGAGACAAAGAGAGTCTAGTGCAGGGGAAACTTCTCATATATATTTTGTGTTTATTCTAACATTCTGCACAAGTAATAAAAGAGCTAAGAAAAAAATCAAGCAGGCAAAGGACATACAGATCATGGATAATGACTGGGTTCACAGAGCAAGAGACAGCTCCTCATTTGAATTTTAAAGCTCAGAATGCAGCAATCTTTGACCTTTCTCATTTCTTGAATATGAGAAAGTAGACAGACTGAGGCAATATACAGCACCTGCCTGAACACTGTCAACAGGACTGCTCAGTTATATAGTGCTTTCTGCACTGCAGTTGGCATCGGTACCGAGGGAAAGGTCATTTTCCAATGCAAATAGGAGAATAAACACATTTACGCCAAGCGCAGCATAACTTTATTCAAGGTAATGAAATCGAAATGTCTAGCTAGTTCCATATAAGAATTGTCACTTTAAAGTCTTTGCATTCACACTGTTGTCTAGCTTAATAAAAATTTGTATACTCATAGCAGATTTAATGCTGGAGCATGCCTTTTTCTCCCAATTTCCACTGAACAAATATGACAGGAAACTAAGTGTGACACTGCTGAAAGCAAAGTTGGTGACCTGACATAAACCAAATCTTGATATATGGCTAGGCGTGGTCCTCCTTATAACGGAAGGACCTTCCAGTCCTACTGGCCGCTTCACTTGTGTTTACGTTGTAGTCAATCATTGCCTCAGAGAAATCTTTCACTGAATTTGTCCCCCCAGAATGCTCCAACCCTTTAATTAACTAGCTAGACTAATAGTTATGGCAATTCAGGGCAGCCACTTTCAGACCTGACGTTGGTCAATTCCTACCCTGGGCCAGTCCTTTTAATTGAGGCTTACCAATGGATTATGAGGATATTATAAACTTTCTTTGAGGATTTTTATGATGCTTTAGAATCAAAACCCTGAAAACCACCACACAGCCAACATTCAAAATCTACCTGTTTTACCATAGTTCCCAAAATGTGTTCTCTAGAGTCTATCAGCCATTAAAAGGTTCCGAGGAGTCTTTGGAGATATGGCTGAATTCAGGAATGGGACAGGAAACGTACAAGATTAGTTGAGGATATTAACGTACCAGAAAGCAAGAAAGCTATTAAGAACTAATGGGTTAATGTCAAGGTGAAGGGACTTTCAGTGGACTAAGATGAGATAATTTGAGCATCAAAAGTAATGACTTCAATGGTTTTAAATATGCCAAGTGACTACAAATCTGTAAGTCCATAATGATACTAAAAATAATAATTGGTCTCAACCAGAAGTTGCCAGGGCATCAACTCATTACTATGAAAATTGATAAATTAAGGAAAGAACCATTTGTCCTGCCTCTCCAATGTGAAGTTGATCAAGTAAAGTCCTTCTATAAATAAACTTTGTCTAATATATGCAAAATGAATTCTAAAATCAAAACATCATCACTGTGCAACCCTTGATGGAAAGCTTAGAAAGGAGCCTGTGAAGTCACCTAATCAAAATCTAAACCCAAATCCAATCGAGATCTAATCGCCTGTTCACAAGATGTATAAGGAATATAATAGCAATCTGAATGACACCATGGAGAAAAGTCAGCCAAAGCCGGTATATGGGACACTCTACTGGACAAATGACCTGGTTTCTTAAGGTAGGAAGGGGGACAGAAAGAAGGGGAAGTGTTATAGAAGAAACTTAAAAGATAGACAACCAAATTCAGTGTGTGAAAGTAGATTTAGGTCTTGATTCAAACAAAACAAGTGGACAAAAATAATTTTGAAGCAGTTAGGAAAAACTGAAAATGGAGAGTGTTACTCGATAATATTAAGTAATTACTATCAGAACAAAGTTGGAAGATGCACACGACCTGATTTTAAGACTTGCTATAGGGGCACCTCGGTGGCTCAGTTGGTTGAGCGTCCAACTTCTGATTTCAGCTCAGGTCATGATCTCAGGGTCATGAGATCGAGCCCTGCATCAGGCTCTGTGCTCAATGGGGAGTCTGCTTGAGAGTCTCTCTCTCTCCCCCCCCTCCCCCCCCCCACGTGTGCTCTCTCTCTCTCTAAAATAAATAAATAAATCTAAAAAAAGAAAGACTATAATGCTACCACAAGCAAGAGACTGTGGGGTTGGTGAGAGGAAAGACACACAGATCAGCTCAACAAATCACAGAGCACGGAAGCAGATCAACACAAATACAGACCACTGTTAAGTTTCAAGATGAACTCAATGAAGTAAGGAGTCTTCTAAAGAACTGTTGAACAATTGTATATCTACACTCTTCCCTTCCCCTCTCCCCATAAAAGCAAGAGAGGGGGAGAGAAAACTTCGACCTGTATCTCAAACCTTGCACAAAATTAACTCAGAATGGATCACAGATATAAATGCAAAACTTTAAATAATAAACTTTTAGGGAAAAATCTTCATGATCTTGGGTGAAACAAAAAGTTCTGATCCACAAAAGGTAAAGAAGACAAATCTGAATTTATCAAAATTAAAAACTTTTGCTCTTCACATGACAAGAAAATAAAAGGACAATCTATAGACTGGGAGAAAATGTTTGCCTATAAGTTATCCAACAAAAGGCCTATTTGTAGAATATAAAAACAAGTCTCAAAACTTACTAAAAAAACAAACAAACCCAATTTTAAGAAAACGCAAAAGTTTTGCCTGTTATATATCTTCCATATATTTTCACTGAAGAAGAGACATGGAATGCACAAAAGCACACGCAGAGATACTCAAGACCATTCAGCATCAGGAAAATACAAATTAAAATCACAACAACATACTCCTATATACCTAAAACAAACATACATAAATCTTGACAACGTGCTGGTGACAACAATGTACTAGGTTTCTCAGACATCATGAGAATGTAAAATGGTACAGCCACTCAGGAAAACAGTTTGGCTATATATTTTTAGATTTTATTTATTTACTTATTTGTGAGAGAGAGAGAGAAAATGAGAGTGCACATGCGAACGAGTGCAAGTGGGGGGAGGAGCACAGGGAGAGGGAGAGAATCAATCCCAAGCAGACCCAACCAGGGTCTGGAACCCAGGACACTGAGATCACAACCTGAGCCAAAATCAAGAGTCGGATGCTTAACCAACTGAGCCACCCATGCACCCCAACGGTTTGGCTATTTCTTAAATTTAAACATACGACTATCATATGACTCAACTCCTATGTATTTACCCTAAAGAAACTAAAACTTATGTTCACACAAAAACCTGTATATAAATATTTATCACAGAATTATTGACAATTCCCCCAAACTAGAAAAACCTAAAAGTCATTCAACTGAAGAATGGAAAAACCAACTGTGGTACATCCTAAAAATGGACTACTTCTCATCAAAAAAATTGAAAGGAACATGTTACTGACCCACCCAATAATATGGATCACCTCAAATGAATTATGCTAAGCGAAACAAAACAGACTCACAAGATTACCTTCAGTCAAATTTTTACTTATACGACATTCTGAAAAAAGCCTAACTATAGAGAATGATAACAAATCAGCAGCTTCTAGTGGTTAGGAGTACAAACGGGGTTTGATTTCAAGTGGGCAGCACATAGGAATTTTTGGTAGTGAGGAAACTTATCGGTATGCTCATTCCGGTGACTGTTTGAGAGCTCTGTACATTTGTCAGAAGTCAGAGAAGTGTACACATGCAAACACACACAAGATTACTATATGTAAACTAAATTATAACATTAAAAATAATTTTAAAAAATACTGTTAAATTTGTTAACTCCTTTAGTGGCATGGCGATATCAAAAACAAAAAGATCAGCTAGATGTGCTATGACAGATTTTTTGCTTTTAAAAGCAAAACGGCAGAGCCACTTGTGAAGACAGCTTGGCATTGTTTTCAAAACTAAACATAGCCTTATCATGCCATCCAGCAAATGCGCTACTTGGTATTTATCCAAAGGAGTGGAAAACTTACATACACACAAAAACCTGCCCACTGATGTTTGTAGCAGCTTTATTCATAACAGCCGAAACTTGGAAGCAACCAAGACGTACTTCAGTAGGTGAATGGATGAATTGTGGTATATCTAGACAACAGAGTATTATTCAGTGCTAAAAACAAATGAGGTATTGAACCATAAAAAGATATGGAAGAACCTTATATGTACAGTACTAGGTGAAAGAAGCCAATCTAAGAAGGCTACGTAACTGTAGGATTCCAAGTATATGACGTTCTGGAAAAGGCAAACCTATGGAGACAGTACAAATATCAGTGGTTACCAGGCTTTGGCAGCAGGGTGGGGTGGGGTAGGAATCAATAAGCAGAGCACAAAGGATTGTTAGGGCAGTGAAATGTCTCTTTGATACTGTAATGGTGGATACATGTCATACCTTTATCCAAATCCACAGAACGTATGACATCAAGGGTGAACCCTAATATAAACTATGCGGTCTGGGTGCCTGATGAGGTGTCAATGTAGGTTCATCAATTTTATTTTTTCAAGATTTTACTTATTTATTTGACAGAGAGAGAGAGAGCACAAGCAGGGGGAGGGGCAGAGGGAGAAGAAGCAGACTCCTTACTAGGCAGGGAGCCCGATGCGATCCCAGAACCCTGGGATCATGACCTGAGCAGAAGGCAGACACTTAACCAACTGAGCCACCCAGGCACCCCTACGTTCATCAATTTCAACAGCTGTACCACTCTGGTGGGGATGTTGATAACAGGAGAGGCTACACATGTGCTGGGGCAGAAGGTATATGGGAACTCTCTGTACCTTTTGGCTCAATACTGCCGGGAACCCAAAACTGCTCTAAAAATAGTCTTGCTTAAAAGATGGCACGAACGGTTCCTCTCATTGCCCGCATGCCTCTACGCAACGTGCCTTTGCCCTTCCTCCAATCCAGAGGCAGAGTCTATTTCCCTCCCCTCAAATCAGGGCTGGCCCTGTGACTTCCTGTGACCAGTGGAATGCAGCAGGAAGTGGTGGAGTGTGACCTCCAAGACCAGAGCTCATGAGACCTGTTTTCTCTCTCTTGGAATCCTGAAACCACTTTGCAATGAACAAGCCAGGTTTAGCTCATGGGAAGGTGAGAGGCCATGTGGACAAAATCAAGGTGCTCCAACCTGCAGCCACTACCAAATGCCAGACCAAATTTAGTCGACAGCCAGTAGAAAATGCACAAGTAAGCCCAAATGACATGACACAGAGCAGATATAAATCACAGAGCTGAACCCAGATCAAATCACAAAATCATGCACTCAGTATTAGGGGGCTATGTTACAGACCAAGCAATAAGTGTAAAAGACATACACTGAAGTATGCAAGGGTGAAATGACACAATATCTAAAATTTAAAAATGCCCCTAAAAAGGAGGAAATAAATGGGAAAAAATGGTAAAATACTGAAAATTGATGAAGCCAGTTACATGGGATTTTGGCTCATTATTCCATTTACTTTGGTATAGGTTTGAATAATTCTATAATATAAAGGTTTAAAAAAACATACTTTTTTTTTTGAGCATTTTATATATTTATTTGAGAGAGAGAGAGAGAACACAAGCAGGGAGGAGAGTCAGAGGAAGAGGGAGAAGCAGACTCCCCGCTGAGCGGGGAACCCGATGTGGGGCTCGATCCCAGGACCCTAAGATCATGACCTGAGCCAAAGGCAGACGCCCAACCGAGTCACCCAGGCACCCCTAAAAATAACATGCTTTTACAATAATTATAATAAAAATGCTTTACTTATATATCTACCACACAAACAATAACCAACGAAACAAAAATAAAACACTGTAAATTAAGTATAGTCTTGCCCAAGTCAGGCAAAGGAAAATAGTAAGAACATTTAAAGTATCCAAAAGTTTCATGTAAAATCTTTTGACCTATACTTAATTCTATTTTCAAGCACCTCCACGAAGGCAAAGTTACTCCATATATAAAACAGGTCAAGGGGCGTCTGGGTGGCACAGCGGTTAAGCGTCTGCCTTCGGCTCAGGGCGTGATCCCAGCGTCCTGGGATCGAGCCCCACATCAGGCTCCTCCGCTATGAGCCTGCTTCTTCCTCTCCCACTCCCCCTGCTTGTGTTCCCTCTCTCGCTGGCTGTCTCTATCTCTGTCAAATAAATAAATAAAATCTTTAAAAAAAAAAAAAAACAGGTCAATACTTTTCTAATTGTTATATTACCAAGACCAATGGTGTTTTTCTTCACCAGGTCTACCACTTTAAGATATTTTAGTCACCTTAAAAATAATGGAATTTTGGGGCCCCTGGGTGGCTCAGACAGTTAAGCATCTGCCTTCGGGTCTGGTCATGATCCTGGGGTCCTGGGATAGAGTGCCACATTGGGCTCCCTGCTGAGCAGGGAGCCTGCTTCACTCTCTCCCTCTGCCTGCCGCTCCCCCTGCTTGTACTCTTCCTCTCTGCCAAATAAATACCATCTCAAAACAACAACAACAACAAAAACAAAACAAAAACGGAATTTTGAGAACAGGTATTTGATCTTCAAATACCCTTAGCCCAACCACAGCCTTTTAAGAACCAAAAAGGCCTCCCTTTGAATGTCCTATCAAGAACATCCTCTTGATGTTTATCAGTCAGATAGAAAAGGAATTTACATGAATAAGCACATATAAAATATTTCTGTTAAATTCAAAGTAACAATAGGTTTCTGCAGAAAGCCAATCACATCTGAATATGAATGCTTCTCATATCTCAACATCATCAGAAGCAGAAAAGGATGATGAAGTGAGCTCATCATCACCTGTGCATAGTGACGCTGGAAGAGAGCTAACACGTGAAATAAGACACATGAATGCTATTACACCACAGTCATAGATAATGGTGATGGCGATGTTACCTACGAACAGTTAGTTTCACTCGCATTTCCATCTGGCTATTTGAAGATTAGAAAACCAAAGAAAGGGGGGCGCCTGGGTGGCTGAGTCGGTTAAGCGTCTGCCTTTGTCTCAGGTCATGATCTTGGGGTCCTCAGACCCTGTGTCTTCAGTAGGGGGTCTGCATCTCCATTTCCCTCTTCCCATTCCCCCTGCTCGGCATGTGCTCATGCGCGCTCTCTCTCTCTCTCTCTCAAATAAATAAAATCTCAAAAAAAAGGAAAAGAAAACCAAAGGAAGGGAATAAAAATAAAATACGCAAGAAACCTGGATTAATTCACAAGAACATAATTAGAACCATCAGGGAAACTTTTATAAGTACAGATGAAGAATGGTCATGGGTAACTATGTTTTTTAAGTGCCCAAAATGTGACTGGTATGTGCCCAAGTTGAAAAGCACTGTAAAATAAACAAGTAACAAAGAAATGGAAATAATTTATAGGAAACCAAACTTCCTAGTCAACTTTGAAACTTTATTTTTTTAAAGACAAAATATCTCACATCTAAGGTCATTATTTAGTGCCGATTATGTGCCTGTCCCTAAACGAGCCACTTTTCCAAAATGTGTCATCTGATGCAAAAATCACTTCAAAGTAGTAAAAATGATTTGCATTTGAGAAATGAGAACACTAAGGTGGAAAATGATCTCCTATCTCTTTGATCCACTGTTCACATTGTTCCCAGTGTACTGCACAGACTTTCCTGCCCAACTCAGAAATTAGTATCATATTAGGATGCCTCAGGAAAAATGACATCAAATTAGCAATGCAATTTATTTCTCTGCTATATACGACATTCTTATTCAACTAATGTATGTAATTTGAGGCTCATAAACTTTAAAAGTGGAGGAGGCGGCTAACAGGCCAGCAAGTACCATTATGATATGTGCAAGCTCTGTCTTTGATCTCTTTCCGCAGATAATCCAACATTTTTGTTGGATTTTGTTTTCTACAGCTTCTGGCCATCCTCTGCCAGTGTTTTTCCTACACTCACTGTGTTCTTTACCCCAAGGTACAAAACATGCTCTGGACTCCATCTGACCCTCTCGTCATCATTAAAATCTTTAGTCTACTCCCTAGCCCCTGTTTGGCAACTGGCTTGAAAAGTCAAATTAACTTCTAACCCAAAGAAGAAAGTGAGAATTATTTGGAACTATAGGAATGTTCAACAATAAACACGGCTGTTGGGAAAAATACATTGGTTTCAATCAGAATGAGATAGTATAGCTTTTCTTAAAGCACACCAGCCCTGCCTATCAGGAAAATTGAGCAGATGGGACATAAATGAGCAACTCTTAGGTAATTCATGTATCTCTACATAAGACCAAATAATAGAGTAATTCAATTTCATCAGCACCAAGGATGGTTTGATGGGAAACTTCACTTTCTGTGGGCAGGGTGTTAAGAGGACTCATAGGTAATGACTCCACAGAGCTAAAGGGACTTCTGCCACTCCATGAAGTACAATGGTGTCATCCGTGTTTCCTCACATGAGGAAAGTGAGGCTCAGAGAAGTTCATGCAAGTCACCCCAGGACACAGAGCATGTAAGTGTTGGGTCTAGCACTTCTTGATCCACTGCGAAGTTTACAGAGTGGGAAGCATTTCCCAACAATTAACATGTTAGTGGGAAAATGAAAAAAATTACTGGAGATTCAAGGAAGAGTAGAAAAAAAGAAAAACACAGTTCATACTCCCCAGCTTCTCATGTCTCGGTTTCTGAACCTAAAATGCTTTGAAGGGCATTGTAGGGTTCTTGAACCCAATGTTATGGGTATATAATTTTTTTTGTGCAAAGATAATCTTAGCTTCTACCAGATTCTCAAGGGTAGTAATGAAATGAAATTGTAGGGGAAGAAAAATAATTTTCCCTCTACCCTTCCGGATTCTTGGCTGAGACCCCCTGTAATAAAAGATAGATAAGAGAAGAAAAACAAACGGAAGTTTAATAACATGTGTATCTCTTGTGTACATGGGAGAGACCCAAGAAAACTAAGCAACTCCTCAAAATGGCCCACACCACCATCTTAATACCATCTCCAGAGTACAAAAGAAGCTATTTTGGGGCAGGGGCAGGTAGTTAGTTATAGGAGGCTATCAGGACAAAGCACAGTAAACAAGGGTAAGGTTATTATATAGATTTAAGTCTTTGCCTTCTCCAATGACAAGAGTTTCTAGAGATTTAGAGTCACCCTTCTCTTCCTGGTACAGAGAAGGAGACACGCTTATAAATGGAGAGTTCCCTTAGAAATATAAATGTCCCTTATAAAAGGGTAATTTTTACTCAATCTTTAGAGCTTTCCCTGTGTCTGTTGTTTCTTAAAAAATAATCAGCTTCATTAATCCTAATGCCAAAGAAACATACTTTGGGGTGGCAAATTCTGCTCCCCTTCAAGATCCGAAATAAATTAAGAGCCACTGATTCAAATACAACTGTGGATTCCGTAACAGATAGTGTCAGGAATCTTAAATATAATTTTCCTACATAAGCCCTTTAAAAAATCATTTTCTCAAAATCATTTGAGCAACCATTTGTTAATCAGTATTTTTACAGCACAGGAACACTGTATAAATCCTTGCAAAGAGAAGAAATAACTATCAAAAACTAAATTAGAACCTTTTATTTAATAGAACCCACTGAAATAATTAAAATCATTTAAATACAACAGGATTGTAAAAAATGGTCTTTAAAGTCATATACCATATCAAGATGGCTTATCTTTGTGAGGGGAAGATAAAAGGAATGTTTTTGTGAACTTAATCACCTTAAGAAAAGAGGAGGAAATCAGTTAAGTAGTCTCAAACACAGTAGAGCTCTTCTCTGTTTCTTTGAGTAACTATATACTTTCTCATCTAAACAGGAATGTTTTTGATAGTGAAAAATAATCAGTAGTCAAACCAGGATATGTGGTCATCTCAATGCTTTCCAACACACTAAAAATATTAAACCTGAGTTTTTATTATTATTGTGTTGCTGGGGTTTTTTTTCGATTTCATTCGCTTTGCTTTGTTATCTTTTTCACTGAAGGCCCCAATATACAGCTCTATAACCATACCAAACACCAATCCTATATGTTGGCTGATTTATGCAAGTTTAGAAATGCAATTTTCACGAGACTGATTTTTTTTTTCAAGTCCTTACCTACAAATTTTACTTCCTCATCAAGGAAAGAGTTCCAGCTATAAAATCTATTTGCATGCAAGAACCAAGATTCTTAAAGAATCCAATAGGCCAAATGAACCCATAAACCTCTCTACAGGAGAAATACAAAGATTCATATTGTGTTTTTAATTAACCCAAACTCTAAAACTAGGAAATCCCAAGGCTCTAATAAGATGGATCTATAAAGCAAAGAAATCAATTAAAAATAATATTACCACGCTTATCTTTTCTTTAGTTCTTTTTTTTCCATATTGCCATTGGCTTTATCACACCCAGGGACTGACGGCTTGATTCCAAGTGCACACTGTCTCCGTCCTCTATTTCTTACCAGGTTTCGGAGCCTCCTTAGAGCCTAAACTGCCGGCACAAACTTCCAGTCCGCAATGAAATCCACTAGGAAGGACATTCTTATTGACATCCGGTAGTTTGTCTCATGTTAATTCATTAATAAGCCATTCTTTAATTTACAATTGGTAATTTATCAGCCCCATAAAAGCAAAGATCTACTAGAGAGAGCTGTGGCATTCTGGTTGAAGTTATGCATTCTGATTAGCATTGCCTTCTACATATACTCACAGTATTACTGTTTTTTAGAAAACAGTTTCTCTCATAAATGCCTGGCAAATTTCAGAACAAAATGTTAGCAGTTGGGGGAAGGGATAATGAAGATCAAAAAAAAAGTCCCCAGATCAGAGGCAGTGGTTGAGAACAGGTCAGTGTAAACTCAAATGGAAATCATACTCTGCTTATTAAAAAAATAAAATAAAAATAACTGAAGAACACTGACGCTGGCAAAAACAACCACATATTCTATATGATTCCTTCGGTGATCACCTCATTATTACCAAAAAACCCGACACTCTCATACACTCAGGATCTCATCCATTCATAAATCCATTTATACGACAGTGCTCCAAAGCAACCTAAAGATCTTTGGCTTTGCATTAGATCCAAAATGAGATTTTTCTCAGAGTTTTTCTCATAATGACTCAGGAAGAGCCTTCCTGAAATTATGTTAAATTGGGAATTCTAAGGGAAAAAATTACTATCTGTTGAGCTCCTGATGTAGTTAGTAATTTCCAGAACAAGTCTAAAGTAATAAAAAGTGGATGGGATTGGTACCATAAAACCTGTCACATAAAAGCAAAGAGAACATACCCCACCCCACCCCCCTGCCAAATAGCTTTCACATAAAATCTTGTCACCAGATAAAAAATAGCTTTGGGGTTAAAAAAGAGAGAGCAAGTGAGTCCCATCTCCGGCACTATCCATAAATAATTTACTGCTCGCTTGTAAACAATAGAGCAGCACAGTATGAATGCCAAAGAGGGTCTTTCTATGTCATAAAGCCACTCCGAAGTGCACTTGCTGCACCCGGCCTCACTGGGAGCTTTGATGTGCTGGAAAAGGAGCTGCTAAGCTGAGGTCATCAGTTAGTGGAAAACAATTTCCCTCACACCGAGCAGCAGGCTCACTGCAGTGCATCTGACACAGACAGACTGGAATCTTAAAACAGGGTTGCATAACGCGAGTTAGCCAGGAAAATGAGTCCGGGATGTTCCTTCTGAATGACCAGAGCCAAAACCAAAGGTATGGGTCTTTCTCTAAATCAGGGTTTCTCAACTTGGTACTAGTGACATTTGGAGTCAGGTAACTCCGTCGTGGGGCCATCTTGTGCACGGGGGGGGGGGGGGGGGGCGGTGCTCGGCAGCACCTCTGGCCTCTACCCACCAGGTGCCAGGAGCATCACCCTGCCCCCTTCAGCCATGTGAACCAAAACTGTCTCTACACATGGTCAAATGTCGGCTGGGAAAGTAAAATCACCCCTGGTTGAGAACCACTGGTCCAGTAGAAGGCGAAAGTTTGCGACAAGAGTACAAGGCTCACATGGTGGCTTTATTTACATTTACATTTCTGATTTGATTCTGGTATAATTTGCTTTCTTACCCAAATTCGAAAACGTGTTGAAAGAAACATCATTTACTATCTGTCACATCCTTCCCCCAAGCCCACACCCCAAAAGTAGTAAAATAAGCCTATGTTATTTCAGATCAGAGAACATGATGAAAAAGAACTACAGAGAAGCGACTAAACTCTCTTTCGATGCTTCTCTTTTGGGGTCTTGACAAATACTACACACAAAGCAGTGTTCTGGGAGGCAAAGGTAGGGAAACGTAATAAACACCAACTCTTTATTAATACTGAACGCATGAAACTATTCAGCTCACGATGCCCTGCTGAGAACGATGTATATTCACAATCATGAACAATGCATAAAGGATGCAATTCAGGAGAAACAAATTAGGTATACTGGTGAAGAAGTACTGAGAGCAGAACAAAAGGCACAGAAACAAAATTGTGCACACGTGCCTTTACTTTGTCAGGTCCCCTACAATGAATGTGTCCAGGGTCTCACCATTTTAAAAAGCTGACCTGTGAAGCCTTATGCATTCCGTGGCTTGCAGTGCTTAAGGTCAACAGCTCTGCCAGAGCATCTCTGAAATCAATCTGATTCTAAAACTTTGCTTAAACTGCTTCAACCTTCTACTCACCCAAGGCCTCCAAGTCAAATGAATGACAGAACTAATGTAGCTAACAAGATATTGCCTTGAATTGCTTCATAAAGCTTTCAATCTAATAAGTCTTTAATGTCTGAATATAAATTTATTGACTTCCATTGAGATTAATAGCAGGTCGATCATATTGACTGAATCCAAATGAGTCAATTGGATCCTGTTGGTCAATAAATGTTGATCCAAATTATAAATTAGAAAGAGCAGCCAGGGTCAAGAGTAATGAAGCTTAAAATAACCTATACAATATGTCTTTTGTTATGGAACACTGCCCCTGAGAATAAAAATAAAGCTTAAGGTAACAGTGTATTCATGTTGACATCCAACCACAAGGAAAATAGTGGAACACACATTCAGGTACAATCAGGGATATGCTGATACAGCACTTAGTGATAATATCAACTTGTTCTAGAATGCTTTTCACTCTCCAAATAATGAAATTGTTGAGTACTACTGACATCAACATCTATCTAATCAATTTGGTGGGCACTGCCAAGAGTACATTAATGTTCACAATGAAAACAAGAAGCAAAGAATAAGTCATAGAGATATAGATATTTTTTCAATATTCAAATTACACAGTGACTAAGACAAACAGTGAACAAATAACGAAGACACGAATGACAATAATGACTAGTCATTATTATGTGTTATATACTCTGGAGCGGACTCCTCTAATTCTCACAACTCAAGGAGGTCAGTTCATTATCTCCATTTTACAGATGGCAAAACTGAGGCACAGAGAGGCTACATTACCCTGCTATTCAGTGGTGGAGGTAAGCTTTGAACCCACGAAGCCTGGCTTCTGAGTGTACAGTCTCCGTCATCATACTGCACCGTCAGTTACAAGAAGGAATTAGCTAACTGAAGATCTGAGAGAAGGATGTTGCAGAGAGGAATGAGGCAATGCAAATGCAAAGGGAGAAAAGAAATTTGTCATGTACGAGAAATAAAAAGCAGGCAGGCCACGGTGGCAAGAAGGTAAGACTAAGGCGGGTGAGTGAGATGAGAAGTACCAGACATTTTTTTTTTTTAAGATTTTATTTGAGAGAGAGAGAGCGCATGCCAGCATGGGGGGAGAGGCAGAGGGAGAGAATCCCAAGCAGACTCCACACTGAGCCCAATACAGGGCTCGTTCTCAGAACCCTGAGATCATGACTTGAACCAAAACCAAGAGCTGGACGCTTAACTGACTGAGCCACCCAGGCACCCCAGTAGTACTGGTTATTTTAACCTCTATTTTTCTATCACTGTTGAGAATTAATTGGTATTCTAGTCTTTATTTCCCTTTACTACCTTTATTTCAATTTGTTTTGAAAGCATCTGGAATTTTATTTCCAGATTTTCAACATTTCCCCTTCTTTATTTGAAATTGTTTTTTTAACAATTAGTAAAGAATATAGTAATAGCTTATCTATATTCCATCCTTTCTTTCCTGGGGAGGAGAAAAAAAAAAAAAAGAATCTGTCCAAATCTCCTTATACATTGATGCTATTTGCTGACAGAGTTTGGAATGCTTTTCACAAGGTATACCTGCCCTGTCTTGATGGCTTATGGTAAACAAATCTGGAATTTATGAATTCACAGGGCATGGCCTATGGGAAAATATCATAGGTAGCTGGATTATTATCAGAGTATAAAATCGAGACTCTTTGGGATTTCCTTAGTGTAAGTGATTAGCATTACTTACTCATTATTTTTCAATAGGTGAATGAGCCAATTCATAGATATACAAAACAATGAATCTCCAAAATAGACACTTAATTGTCAAATTAACGTGGAATGTTTATACAATTTTACTATGTCACCAAGAACTCAACAAAGTCTTATAAAAGTAGAAACTTATATAGGCTACATTCTCTTACAGCAATCAGTAAACAAGAAATCTTCAAAATAAAGGATAAAGAGGTCCATCTGTTCACCTCTTCCAAAAATAACTCTTCGGTTAGAGAAAAGATCAAAACCAAAATTACTGTCTCTTTAGCCAATTAGATCAAGTACACACTACACTATGGGAGGCAACCAAAGTCCACATCAGAGGCAAAAACACATATTAGCACACAAAAAATGAAAAACAAAGGGCCAAACAGTCCAATCGAGAAACAAGAAATAGAAAAACAAAATGCCCAATGAAAGAAAAAAATTGATAATGTAAGTGAGAAAACAGATGATGAGTACAACAAAAATCATGATCTTTAAAAAGAATGAAGGAGATAAATCTTATAAAACAGGAAAATTTAAATCAATTGAAATATTTAAGAATTACTTCAAAAGCCTGGTCCAGTACCAATTTCATACTTATGTTCATTCGATATTATATAGAACAGATAATTTATCAACTATAACGGTCCCCCCCAACTTCTCTGTAGGAGATACATTCCAAGACCCCCAGTGGGTACCTAAACTGGGGCAGTGCTGAGCCCTAGCCCTACACAGATGACCCTTGAACAACACAGGTTTGAACAGCACAGGCCCACTTATACGTGGATTTTTTTTCGATAAATACAGTACAGTACTGCAAACGTATTTTCTCTTCCTTTTGATTTTCTTAAGAACATCCTCTTTTCTCTAGCTTACTTTACTCTGAGAATCCAATATATAATACATAAAATATACAAAATACGTGTTAATCAACTGTTTACATTAACAGTAAGGCTGCCAGTCAACAATAGGCTATTAGTAGTGAAGTTTCTGGGGAGTCAAAAGTTACATGTGAATTTTCCACTGTGTGGAGGTTGGTGCCCCGGGCCCCCACATTGTTCAAAGGTCAACTGTATATGTTGTTTCCTATACAAGCGTGTGTATGATAGTTTCACCTATAATTTAGGCATAAGAGGAGATTAACAAAAAGAACAGTTGTAACAATATACTGTAATAAAAGTTATATGAATGTGGTCTCTCTCAAAATACCTTACTGTACTGTGCTTACCCTTCTCCTTTTGTGATGATGTGAGATGACAAAATGCTTACATGAGGAGATGGAGTGAGGTGAATGACGAAGCATTGCGACATAGCGTTGGGCCACTACTGGCCTTCTGAAAAAAGACCAGAAGGAGGATCATCGGCTTCCAGATCATAGGTAAATGAAACCACAGGAAGCAAAACGACAGAAAGAGAAACTGCGGATGACGTGGGACTACTGTACATCCGATCAGAGTAAATCTCTGATTCTAAAGCTTTGCCGAAGCAGCACGCACATACACGCAACGTAACAAGCCGATATTAATACATTTGATAAAAATCATTAGGTCATTAGCAAATCGAATATAAAATTCACTCTTATTTAAAACAGAAATTTTAAAAGAAAAATCCTCCAAAACAAATTTTATTCCAGGAATTCAAGGATTGTTTAATATGAAGACTCTCTTCCAACAAGAAACTACATGTATATCCACATAAATACCAAAAGAGCAACGCTAATTGTTAGCACTTACTCCTCTAAAATAAAAACTACAATATTTTAGGTAAACGAGGGAAAAGACACAAATTTACAATTTTTTTACAGAATGGTTTACCCAGAAAACTAAACAAAAACAAAAACCTATTAAAACTGAAAAGAGTTGAGTAAGCTATACTATATACACATAAAACATTAATAGTTTCCCTGCATACCAGCAGTAACCAGATGGAAAATATAACGGGCAAAAATCCCATTTTCGCTATCCAAAAATGTATGTATATGTATGTATATGTTTGTGTGCACACACGTGTGTGCATGTATGTGTGATACCTCAAAATAACACCTACTCTCAGTCTTGACCTGCAATCTTCTACTTACTCTGTTTTTCATCCCTGTTCATATAAAGCTGACTCTTTCCTTCAAAAGCCTATCCCAACTTCCAAGCCAAGACCCTACCTCTGCAAGATGTCACCTATATTCGCACATTTATTCCTTTCTACTTATCTCTGTTTCTGGTAACAGGATCCTTCCCCACAGCAGCTGAGATCCCTTCGAGTCCACTGGGTAAACCTGCTACAGTAGAATGAACTAGATGTGCTTAGCAACTCCACCACACCGTCTCACCCACCCTGTTCTTCCCCGTAAGCCTGCGGCCCCCCAGACCACCGTAAAATGAGACCGCAAGGACATGAGGCTACTACTAGCCTGCAAGAGTGATTATTATCCTAACAGAAGCCATGAGGTGAAGAGAATATAATAAAACCAAAAGACAAGCTTTTAAGAGCTGAGAAGAGAAGGTATCCGGTCCACAGGGCCTCCCGAGCGCCCTTGAGCCACCGCTGCATGAAATGCCATCTGCCCGAATCAGCGTTGCCCCCTTGTGGCCGCTCTCTGCCACCACTGCACATCCTGGGGAAAAGGCAAGTACCTTCCCACGTGGCAATGATGAGACCCCGAGCACCAGTGAGAGCACAGACAAGTTGCCTGAAGCCAGTGAGAAGGAGTGACCACAGCTGTGGACAAATAGCACAGTCCGCCTGAGTAGTGACCAGTGTAGGTCACGCAACCACAGCAGAGCACCCTGGTGCCACTTCCCCCACCACCATTCCCAACTCATTCACAACTACCGCCCAGAACCATAATGCTCCGTGAACCCTGGAACTTGGCTGCCATCTTGAAAAGAAAGAGGAAAAGAGAGAAAATTCTTAAGTGCATTCGGAACGTCAATAACCACTTGTCCAGAACTGATTGCATTGAAGTTTTCTGCTACTGGAAAGAGTGGGGGGCTTAAAACAGAAATAATGTGAATTACAGAAAAATAGTCATAGTTTTGTGCCTATGATAACATCACTGGGGAAGTTCCTTATCCACTGCACCATAAAATACAAGGACAAATCTCAACTGACGTGGGGGCCAACCACATGCTATCTCAAAGTTGCCTGAAAGGAATGTATTTTGGGCCAGATTTAGGGAAAAGCACAGACAGTTCTACCACAAGGAACAGCAGGAGAAACCACTGCATTACCTTTTCCTGGCTGAGGAGAGGGTAGGAGGGAGTGGGCATCTTTGTGGTCTACCACGGCGGACATTATGCCCAAGTACAGTTCTGAACCTTGGGACTTCGAATTTGCTGACCCTAGCAAAAATCAAAACCTCAGCTCGCCACTTGTGTGGGGAAAAACCAGTTCTTCCCTACTATTTCTTTCTTTCCTATGAGTTTCCTTTACTACTTACATAAAACACACTTCTGGTCACCAAATAAGCGGGAGGTTTTCTCCACCAAAAAACAATGTTCTATGACACCAGCTGCACATCCTACAATTAAACTTAATTCTGACACTATCTACCCGGACATGACATCAGATTCCCCAGGTAAGGGCTCAGTCCTAGAAGACTGTCCTCACTCCTTCGGATACCACTCAGAAGCCCAGATTGTTCTGACCCACCTGCTACACGTTGAAGGTTCTGATGACCCCCTCCTTGGACTTCAGAGTACAGTTCAAAGTCCAGGTTGTCACCTGTACTTCTGACCAGCTATAAATCACAGGTTCCCATGACACCCTTCTCAGGTTTGAATCATTTGAAAGAGGAGCCCCCAGAACTCACAAAAACAGTTTAGTTACATTTACCACTTCACTATAAAAGATGATAGAGGAAAGTGATGAAAATCCAGATGGAAGAGATGTGTAGGGCAAGGTATGTGGAATGGGGTGCGGAACTGCCCTGGCCTCTCCTGGTGTGCCTCTCCCGCAGCACCTCCATGTGTTCAACAAGCCAGAAGCTCTCTAAACGCTGCAACTTTGGGGCTTTTATGGAGACTTCATCACATAGGCATGATTGATCACTGACTCCACATTCAGCCCTTCACCCTTCCCAAGAGAATGGGGGCAGGGCTGAAAATTCCAATTCTAATCATAGCTTGGTCTGTCCAGTGACCAGCCCTCATGCAGCGGCCCACCCAGAGTCACCTCATTAGAGCAAAAGACACTTCTATCACCCAGGAAATGACAAGGGGTTCACGAGGGCTGTGTCAGGAGCCGGGGGGCAGAGACCAATATATCTATTTCTGATTACAAGTCACAGTATCACACCCTGGTTACCCACATTTACAGATAAAGGAGATGCAAGAAGTTAGCAGTAACATTCTAAACCAACAGCTGGAAAAAAAAAAAAGAATAATCCGAGAGATAGAAACTATGCAGATGCCTGGCAATCAGGATATTCTGCTTAAAGATTATGTCAGATCCCTCAATTTTTCCTTCCAGGCTGCCTCACGTCCTTCCATTTCTGTTTGACTACTAAACCCCTGTTATCCCACATAAAATGTGTGTTTCCTTAAAACCAGTTCTCAATCTAGGCACTCGACTGCAGAGCTCCTCAAATTATTTCTTGTATTCTACAGATTCTATGTAGAGCTCTGTTACCTTTCTTTTTCAGTCATCTTTAAATAAGTTTATTATAGACACTTCTCTTCAAAAAAACCAAATTTAACTCAAGAGATCCAATAATAACATCTTAACAGCTAAGTAACAAGGTGACCACCTAACCTGTAGAAAGAGTTTGGAGAGGAGCCTAGAGTAAGGAATTAAATTAAACGTGAGTAGCCGTGTTGGCCAATATTTTACTTCGGTGGATTCTACCCACTGAAGGCAGGTGGTTTATTACAACTTGGAGAGGACTCCTGGAAAGCTAACTATTTCTCTGGGAGTTTTAACTCAGAGATGGAAATTTTGGACAATTCTTTCCTATTTATTCAACACACACTGCCAGGTAAATTGGAAGCTTCACAGCTAGCTGAACCCAGGAAATCAAACAGCTGTTAGACTTGCTTCATTCCCCAAAGTGATTCCGTTCCAGTTGAACTTGTTAGGCTCAAGAAAGATCCAGGCTGTCCCAGACAACCAGACCTCTAATCACACGGCCTGACAGATCCAACCTCATCCCTGAAGTGGCTGCATTCTGACAGCCATCCCCCAAGAATAAGCCAGGTTCCAAGTTTCCAGCAAACTGCAGAATCATTCTTCAACAATCCCATGAAGATGCCAAAAGACTCAGTGACTAACATGGGCTAACTGGTACTCCAGAAAGAGTGCCTAGACCCCGAAGAGGCAGAAACGCAAGCATACACCAGTCTCCCTACCCAGAGGAGTACTTTGGCACTGGGACATTTCTAGTAATAAGGACAGCAGAAAACTGATACCAGTATTTAAGGCCAGGGATGGTTCCAGTAAGATCACACGTTATTTTTACCGGAAAGTATTGGGTTCCAAAAATCTGTGTGCACACCCACACACAGCCTTTCGGTCCTTAGGTTCCCATTAATTAATAAGGTTAAAACAGCCCTGACTGGTTCTAAAATTTTGCACATAAAATCAATCCCCTGTTGGGGTATAATCCTGTGAGTTACATTTAGAGCAAAGTATAATCTACACACACACACACACACACACACACACACACACAGACACACACACAGCCCAAACAAACCAACCATATATTCTCTATCAGCCTAATCTTATGAAAATAAATAATGCTCCTAAAAGAGGAATTCCTGAGCCCCGGATTAACTGATGAGTTCATAATAACAGTCTTAGCTTCCTCTCACCCATGACTGACTCGCATACACGTGAGGCATTTTCGCGTGGGTTGCAATGCTTAGGTCCAGTGCTATTTACACTTGCCCACACATAACCCACCTGATAAAGCAGCACAAAATATGTGCTAATAGAGTAACACAACGCGTGGCTCTGGAGGAACACAACTGATTTTTTTAAAACAGGCATACTATAAAAAAATCACAAAAACTGAAAATTTGTCAAGAACCTTTTGAGTCTTCGACAACCATCCCCAAGGATGAACACACACATAACTTGGCTGTCGGAGTCTACATAGCTGTGCTGGAAATCTATGCCTCTCCTCAATTTATACTTCATCTGTGCCAAATAGTTTTAATTTTTTTTTTTTTTTAACGTATGACCTTGAATCTGTGAGAGATCCTTTGAAATATCCTTAGGAGTGCTGAGGCGCCTATGGTAACGCTGGCTTCCAGGACGGCATAAAGAATTCAAAGAAGGTATATCATAAAAAACGTAAGTCTCACGAGGCAGGATAGTCGGCAAGCTACCCCGCCACCACCAGGGTGACAGCGGACGCAGGGACGGGGTAGGGTGCAGCGGGCGGCTAAAGTCAACTTCCCTCCTGGTGGTCCCCAGCCCACCTGTAACCAACAGCACACGACCCACACTTGACTCACCACACGAAGTCAACGCCTCTCCCCATCCACAGATCTCCTATTCTGCCTCACGATTCCTCATGTTTTATGCACGTGGTACCAGTCCAAAACACTGTCTACTCACACATTACCTCAGTCCCTTGCTTCTGCCTGGCCAGTCACTTCTCCAGAACCTTTCAACAGCCACGGGCAGGACAGCGTAACGCGTCAAAAAAGCACCCAAGCTCCAGCTGATGTCTCAAGCACAGCGAATGTATTAGTTCGCCAGGGCTGCCGGCACAAAGTACCACAAACTGAGTGGCTTAAGCAACAGATTTTTATTGTCTCACAGTGTTGGAGGCTCGAAATCTGCGATCAAAGTGACAGCAGGGCCCCACTCCCTCCGGAAGTGGTGGGGGAGGATCTGCATCAGGCCTGTCTCCCAGCTCGCAAGCATTCCTTAGCTCCACGGCAGCAGCATTCCTATCTTCTCCTGGAGCTCTCCCTACGTGTCTGTCTGCCTTGGAGTCCAAATTCCCCTTTTTTATGAGAATACAGTCATCCTGGCTAAGAGCCTACCCTAAAAACTTCATCTTAACTTGATCATCTACACAGACCCTCTTTCCAAATAAGGTCATATTCACAGGTACTGGGAGTTCGGACTTCAATATCTTTTAGGAGGATACAATTCAAGCCGTAAACGAAGTACATGTGTATACATTTTTGATTTGCATCCATGTCTTCTCTCTTTCTCTGCTCTTCTCCCGCCTTATTCTTAAACAATCACCATCAAAGACAATCTCTGAGAATAAGGTCAAAAAAATTTTTTTAAAATGAAAAGTTATTATTGGGACAATGGGAAACGTTTCCATTAGATCTGTGGATTAGTTAATAACATTGAAACAATATTGACCTTCTGGTTTTAATGATATTACAGTGATTAAGTTGTTAAAATAAGGAACGCCTGGGTGGCTCAGTCAGTTAAGCGTCTATCTTCAGCTCAGGTCATGATCCCAGGGTCCTGGGATCAAGTCCCACATCCAGCTCCTTGCTTGGTAGGGAGCCTGCTTCTCCCTCCGCCTGTGCATGTGTGCTCTCACACAAATAAATAAAATCTTAAAAAAAAAAAAAAAGATGTTAAAATAAGGGGAAACTTAAAAAATCAAATAAAAATTAAGATAAAATAAGGAGAAACTGAGTGAAGGGCATATGGGAACCCCGTACTATATTTTCAGCTTCTTTGTAAATTAAAAATTATTTCAAAATGAAAATTAAAAAGGCTCCTGGGTGGCTCAGTCAACTGAGAATCTACCTTCAGCTCAGGTCCCTATCCTGGGGTCCTGGGATTGAGCCCCGAGTCAGGCTCCCTGTAGGGAGCCTGCTTCTCTGTCTCCCCATCCCCAGCTCATGCTCTCTTTCGCTCTCTCTCCAGTGAATAAATAACATCTTTAAAAAAATAAAAATAATAAAAATAAAAATTAACAAAAAGGTCATGTGAATCCCAATCCAGGAATTTGGTACTTATTCAAATTGTACTACTTCATGATTTTGAGCTAATTGAGAGGAACAAATTTCAGTTGAGTATGACCTTTTCTGCTCAGCACCACTTTTTGTATAAGAAGATACATACACACACACACACACACAATTTTATAGAAAAAAACTAACTATGGAGCAACTCACCCATTGCTTATATTGATTTAAATGCAAATGATTTTAGCAGCAACTTAAAAATAGTAAGTGAACTTTGAATAAGCTCCAGTTATATACCTCTAGAGACATAAACCTACATCTATCCAACGTTCCTTGGCCAACCAGCTCTAGGCCCTAGAAGAGTGGTTAATATTAAATTTGTAATCGTTCAAGGTATAAATAAAATTATTAAACTGTACATATAAGTGTTCAAATACGTAATTCTTTTCCAGATAATACTGTAAAACCTTGTATTCCAAGGCCGTATTAGCAATGGGGGGAAAAGCCAGGGAGTAGATGACAATCAAAATGTCCTTGGTTCCTCAGTCTCCCAACATAATGTCACTTGCGCGCTACAAGTTCCCAACATCCTCTCCTACATGATGGATCTCAAATTACTCACCAATACTACTTTGTGGCTGTTGGAGTTTTTCACTCTTATCATTCTGACCTCACTCCGCTTTGGAGTCACACAGCCTAAATGTGAATCCCTACTCTATGACAAAGAATTCCAATCTAGGTAAGTCATTTTTCCTCTCTGAACCGCAGTTTCTGCGTCTGTAATGATACTCATCTAATCCTGGTTTGAATCTTGAGTAGTTGTGTGTGCCTGACCCATCACTTCACATCCCTGTGTGAGGGTGTGAGGACCGAGACACGCATGAACCGCACTTAGCATAATGCTTGGCACTCAGCAAGCCCCATATACACATTAGCCGCTATTCTGATGACGGTGACAATTATTATTCACTAGCCTGTGGGAGGGCCCAACAGTGCCACAACCGGGGTGGCTGGCATTTTTCACTGCTTCGGTGCTTTTTCAGCCAGCATACGGATGCCTGAGACGGAAGGATGGTTTCTCTCTTCTCATATAGGAAATACAACCATGGCTTAAGGGGGCAAATGCCACCTGGTTCTTTCGTTGTCTTTGGACCTCTTCCCTGAGAGACTGGAAAATGGCCCCTGGGCCTCTGCTGTTTGAAGTTGATCCTAGGACCAGCAGCATCAGCATCGTCAGAGCTGGTTAGAAATGCTTTCCTTGGGTTCTCCTTGGGACCTGGTGTATGACAATTTGCAGTTTCAGTGGATCCCCAGGTGACTCACATAACACAATCAAGCAGGAGGAGAGAACACAGTCTGGAGCTCTTTCCGGGTCCTCTGAGAGATACAACCCAGTGTTGGGTTTTTAAGATACCTTCCCTAACTCTACGTCAGAATGTAGTTCCCGGCCCTCTGGCCTCTTGGCACCTACCTGCCACCACTTCAGCTTTCCAGATTATGGCAGGTTTCTTTTATCTTAATTTCAGTGTCTTGGCAATTATACAATTATACCCCTACAATGGGCTAAGATTTCTAACCTCTAAATCAAGTTTATGCTCCTCACCCACTCTAAGCATTTCAGTGTTTTAAGTAAAGTTTGAGAACAATTCCACTGCTTCATCTAAACACCATACACAAAGCCCTGAAACTAATAAACTATTGAAGGAAAATGTCATATTTTTACCCCGAAAAATGTCCTTAATGTACTTTCAGATATTACAATCTACCCAGGCATACTTTATTAATACCTGCATTGTTAATATAAAAATAAATGCTTTGTGTTATAGCTCCCCAAAACAATCTTCCACGACCCAAATCATTTAAATACCTATTAAGTCTAAATGCACTTCCACTTTCGCCATGTGTTTTTTGACTATACATCTCATAACGATTTTCACTGCAGATGTATATAATAATGTAGTTGAAGTGGAATGTTAGATATAATAGTTTAATATCTAAGCCATGCTTACTGAAGGAAGCTTCATAATAAAGATTTATTTTTGCATATATTCATCAGAGAGCAAATAATGGTATTTTTCCCTACCCTTTCTATCCCTGTCAAGTATGTTCATTGCCAGAAAGGGCAAGGCATTAAAAGAGATTGCTTATACTCGTTTTAATAAAGTAGAATAAATAAAGACAAAATCCACTATGTTTCAGTGACAGCAGACTCTTATCCAGAAAGGTTACTGAAAGCTCAATGACAATTTCAAGGACGTTCTGCTGCAGAAGCATGGAAACTTCGGGCCTACGGAATTGTTCAGATCATCCTGTGCGCTCCTTCACCCGTGTGTACGGATCTGTGCTACAACGACACTGACCTGCCGCAGAGAGCGGGAGGAGAAAAACAGAATGCAACAGGCTTTCTGTATTCCACAGCCTGATGCAAAACAGCTACACTGAAATGCCAATGTCACACCAACAACCTGAGAGAGAACATGAATAAATAAATGTATAGAGCCAAATATGTACCTTCTTTTCTAACTCAGGATTACAGAGATGAATTAGGAGGGCGGGGACGAGTCAAGAAGGCAGAGGACACAGCCTCTTTCCTCTCCTCAAAGCATTAAGTCAGGCAGCGAGGAGCCAGAGGTGTGGGAGGAGATGGGAGTGGGCAAGGGATGCTTTCGTTTTCTGAGTTATTAATCCCTTCAAGGGGTAAATATACACACCTGTAAACTTGAAGTGACCTCTGATTTATTTTTAACCTGGACAACAAAGACAATGTGTGAAAAATCTACTTAACACACAGAAATGTTCAGAGTCAATGCGGTGAGAATAAAAGAAAAATGTCAGAGTTCTAAAGGTCAGGTGCAGCAAATTGAAAGCAGTCTTAGAACATTCGCTGCGACGTTCTGATCTGTCCACGGTGCTGGTGAACAAAGCTATTTACTTCTGGGTCTGGCCCCTCAAACTAGCACCTGGCTCGACTCCTCACAGGGCGTTACAGGTGAGGAGGTTTTTCGGTTTGTCTCACCCTCTTCTTCTCCAGCCGAATACATCCTTTTTTCTCAGTTACAACAATCTCTCTGTATTTTATCAACATGTATATTCACTACCTCTGTCTTTAGCCCTTTGGTTACTCTCTCCTAACTTCCTAAATCATACAAAATGTTTTAATAAGTAACAATTCCTGAAGTGCTGTACCAGTGATTTGTTGTACATGAACAAAAATTTTTTAAAAATCCACTCCTCCTCTTCTACCTAATGAATCAGTTACACAGTCATTCTAAACCCAACAGCCCATCCAAAACAAGCCTATGTTTTTCACTGACGTTTTGGCCAATTCAACTTAATTAAAGCAATATGTCTTTAAATATATCGTGTGCCGTGACCTTGGTGAATAGAGCTGAGCAACCTATGTCCCCACCTTGAAGATGACCATGGTCTATATCCTTCTCAGGTAACTACAGAAAGAAAAATGACCATGATAGAAAAATTAATTGTACTCACAATTCTAGCAAAACTTTCCATTGAACATCTTTATAGCCAAAAAAAAAAAAAATACAACGCTAAAGTAAATTAATCAATGTATATAATAAAACAAACAGCTAAAAACTTTCCTCTGTTTCATTTCTTGTTAGAATTTAAACGCTGGGAAAATAATCATCAAATTTTATGTTACCCTTGTGCACCCCATAGAATCTGGTACAGCGGTAGTCACATAGTAAAATTTGACAATTAATTTGAAATGGAAAAGAATTATCACGGTAGTTTGCAGTTTCTAGCAGAGAGAAAGAAGAGTATCTGAAGGCATTTTCTGCCAGCAAATGACAGCATTCTCTTAACCTTGCAGGAGGAAAATGGTGAGCATGGCAGGCAGGAGGGAAGAGCAGCCAAATAGGCAGGCTTGTGTCCAGTGGAAAAAATTCCGGATGCTGAAATGTCTGAGTAGCAAACAATGGCTGGCTTCCATTTTGTGGGGGATCATTTAAGCTTATCATAAAAATCTGTTTCTATGACCAAACATCTCCTTTATATTATTGGCTTCTCTACCTTAACTTTGTATTTGTTCACATAAAGGCGAACCTCATAAACGGCTAAGAGAAAAGCCTCTTAAAAGTCAACTAGGAAAAATACGGTCTGCTTCCTGAAGGATAAGGAAACTCACACCGATCTGCTTGCTATCGAGACAAAAATGTCTCCTCGTCTACCCAACCCTGATTTAGACCTGACTGTATTCTTCTTGGGATAAATGTTTCAGACCCAAACTCACTATTAGCAAGATTTGCAGTTTGTAATAGATGCTATAAATGACTCGCCCAGAGGATAATAACAACTTAATACCCATAAGACGAAGTTCTAAAGCATATGACCCGAATGTTGAGCAAAAATCTCCTTTTGCTATGGTACGAACTGGCACCTGAGTGGTGAAAAGCAAAGCTTTTCACACCCCCTGAACTGCTCTCCTGGGAGTTAGTGGTGACGATGCTCACTCTCTCTGCTTCCCGTAAGCGTTCAATTTCTAATATCTAACACTTTCAAAAAAACTGCTTACGATATATAAAGGCCATCCTGGGGATGTCCAGTCCGCTCTCTTGGCTCTTACCAATTCACACTTTTTCGGCAGAATTAAGTCCAGAGTGGCAGTTATGGCTGTCTTTAACTTACGCAAAGGATGTCACAAACAGAGGCATTACTTTCCACAAAATGGATTTAAATACTATTCCTGTAACTCTGGGGTCAGGGAAATCTGACCACCACCTGGTTTTTGTTTTTACCGGAACACAGGGGTGTGTTGTATATGGCTGCGTTCACGCTTCACCGGCCGAGTTGAGTAGGCGCCACAGAGACTGCAGGGATCTCAAAGCTGAGGATATGTAGTATCTGGCCCTTTAGAGGAAAAGGTTGCTAACCCTACCCTAATAAAGGTGCCACATCACTGCTGTGCCCTGCTCTGTGTCAATTACCTTACAGAAAGACTGGTCTCACTTCATGAAAGAAGAAATACAAATGGCTAATAAGCAGAAAGAAAAGTGCACATCATTCTTCACTAGAGAAATGCAAACTAAAACCACAATTCACACTACTTTACACCGATGAGAATGGCTCAAATTAAGAAAACTGATATCCCAAGTTTTGACAAAGATGGGAAGGAACTGGAACTCTTGGACACTACTGCTGGGTATGTAAAATGGTACAACCCCTTCGGAAGAATAGTTTGGTATTTTCCTGTAAAGTTAAACATACCTTTCTCTTTGATTCGGAAATTCCACTTCCAGCTATTTATCTTATAGAAATGAAAACGTATGTCCACAAAGACTTAGACATGAATGTTCATGGCAGCTTTATTCATAAAAGCCAAAACCTGGAAACAACCTACATGTCCATCAAATGATGAACAGATAAACAAATCTATGGCACGCTCCTCACCATTAAAAAAGAATCAACTAGTTGGCGGAGGGGAGAGGTAAAATTCTTTAATGACAATGGAATTTTTATCCAGACAGAAAATATATTTTTTAAATTATTACTATTTTTTAATATAGTGATTCAACAGTTCCATACATCACCAGGTGCTCATGACAACAGGTGCACTCCTTATCCCCCAACACCTGTCTCCCTCACTCCCCACCCCCTCCCCCTCCCCTCTGGTAGCCATCAGTTTGTTCTCTAGAGTTAAGAGTCTGTTGGTTGGTTTCTCTCTTTCTATAAAAGAATCAAATATTAGGGTGCCCGGGGACCCCAGTCAGTTAAGTGTCTGCCTTTGGCTCGGGTCATGATCCCAGGGTCCTGGGGCTGAGTCCTGCATCTGGGCTCCCTGCTCAGCGGGGAGTCTGCTTCTCCCTCTGCCCCCCTAACCCCACTTGTGTGCTCGTGCACATACTCTCTCTCACAAAAATAAATAAATCTTTAAAAAAAAAAAAAGAATCGACTATTGAAATACACAGTAATACGCAAAGCGCAAAAACAAAACGCTGGCTAAAAGAAGCCAGATAGGGACTCAAGTGGGATTTGAACGGGAAAGAGCACAAAGGAGCTTTTGGAGGCAGGTGGGACATTTCCTATACTGTCATTGTGGTCATGGTAACCTAAGCGCATAATCTGCCAAAACTCATAAAAATGGAAGCAATATTAATCTTCCTTCTGTAAATTATACCACAATAAAATTAACTTTTACAAAACTATTGTCCCATAACCTTTCATGACCCAGATCACTGATCCCAAATTTGCCAAATTTCTTTGCTGCTTCTCTCCTTTCAGCCTCATCTAGCAGTTCTCCGTTATGCTGACACCTTGATATCCCTCATATTCCAACAAGTACTCGGTATTATATATCCTCTAAACATATGATTATTTCTTTCATGTTCCTGTTGGAGATCAGACTTACAAGAATTCCACAGCACCTTAAAGGTCATCAGATCTAACAGTCTAATCTTAAATGCTCTCCTAACATAGAACAGGCCACGTGCATCATTTGATGAATCCAGAATCTGTCTACCTCTAATTCCAAGCACTGGTTCCGACCCTGCCTTTTGGGGCCGTATTCAGCAGGCTTAATTACTCTTCCACTCGACAGCCAACCAAGCATGTGACACACATGTATGCCAAACTGACCCTGTCTCTCTCAATCCTTACTATCTCCAAGCTGGACAGCCTCAATCATTTCTTTTGAAAAAAAGCTCTCACTCTCCAGTGCTCAATTCTGGTGGAGTTCCTGATATCTTGTGTTGAAATTTGTGTTCACATTCCCTACTTGTGCAACTAAGTGGGATTCCCCTGTTCGCCCAGAGGGCAAAACTGGTAACTAGCATGTAAAAATGTATAGGAGAAACTGCTTTTGCCTAATGAAGTTTTTTCTAACAACTGACACTGCCCCCACATGTAATATTTGAGCAGAGACTACATTGCCAGATATAAGGCAGAGAATTTTGTATTTCACAGAAGCTGAATAGAAAATCTTAACAACACACGTTCCAACACTTTGATTTGATACCTGTCAAAGGTCTCCAAGCTTATGAGATGGAAAATTGGTTGGTTTGTAAAAAAAGACAAAAATGAGAAGAATACAGAATATGATGGACTGGGTCTCCTGGGTCTGGTTTGGGCTCTTGAATAAGATGAAACAATTATGGAACTGAGTAAGACAAAGAAAGGGATACCACACTGCAGAGAGAAACTAATTTCTCTCATTTTTTCCCTAGGGCCAGAGTTGTATAGCGCCATCAGACACCACACGACATGCTTTGTTCTACCCCAGTAGCTAAACAATGCCTAAAGCACCACATGAAATAAACAGAGGAATGAGGTCCAAGGCTAGTTTGGCCAGTATTTCACTCACAACAAATACACTCACAATAGAGACTGCGTCCTAAAAAACAAACAAAAGGGCAACAATTCAAAATAGCTCTCAGTCCTACACTCAGTCACTGCAAACAAGGGCTAAAAGAACGCAATCAGTGCATTTTCAGAGTGTAAATTGTTACCCACAGACAAGGACTCAGAATTCCAATCTGCTTTGTTTTCCTCCCTCCCTTATAAAAATGAGCTTACCCCAGGATCTCGCTAGGTTGTGGGCTTTCAGAAAACTGCTTTTGCTTGCAATTGATAGGATTTTTCCCTTTTTTCAAAGGAAAAAAATGCATTAAAGATTTTGTTCTTTATGGTTTTCCAAACAACATGAGCTCAGCAAACAGATTTAGTTTTAAAAGTAACTTATCAACATTGACAGCGGCCTCTTAAGAACAGCTGTTGCCTCACAGACTACAGTGTGAACATACCCCTGAATTTAGAAACAATTCTGCTTAGAAGGAATATTGCACATTTAGCACCCTCCCCTTAATTTCCAAAGACATTTGCATGAAAGCCCAATCTTTGTTCGGCAACTTCACCTTATTATTTTTTCTAGGTTTTAAAATTAAAGTCCTGAAAGGTGTCATTCCGTAATGATGCGTTGTGCTCGCAAAGGAAGAGCCACCGCCTCCTCCCACGCCGCCGGCCGCAGCCAGCTTTTGACTCGCACAAGTGCTCTTTCCTTTCTTTTATGGCATTGGCTGACTGTCAAAACCGGTTCTTTCGCGATCCTAATTGCGAGCTGCAAGGTCATACGAGTCTTGGCTCTGACAGTAGAAAATGAATTTATAAAGAAAGGTACTATTCTTCTTCCTTCTTTTAATGTTCGAGATGCTAAGGAGCATTTGCATAATATGAGTTTTGCAATTTTCGTAAAATGCCACGCCACATTTTTACAGCTGACATTAGTCTTAGGGTACTGGGTGCATAAGCTTATGTATCTTAATGTGTGAGTGGAGACAGGTTGGGGAGAGAGTGAGAGAAAAGCAAAATAAAAGAAAATATTGATGCAATAAACACTAAAACCCTCTCCGTGTTCTTTCAGACTAATAGTTTATAACATAGAATGGTTTCTGTAAACTATTTGCCTCCTACATGTCCTTGAATAAATTCTTACTGATCTTCTGGAGTTCACTGTTCAACTGAGCTAAGTTAATATTCACAAATGATTGTTTCAAAGCCTCACAAATTTTATCATTTCCTCTGTTAATGTACTGCATGTGCACACAAAGAGAAGTACGCGAGTCTCTTTTTTAACCTTTCAGTTTATTATGAAATACTTCGTAAGTGAATATCATTCTGAGGCAAAGAGAAATAATTAAGAACATAATTAAGACCGGTGTGGAGGGTTCTTAAGTTGGGAGAGCACTGAATGTACTTCACCCTTCGTCAAGAGGACATGATAGCTTTTTCGGGAATAGCCTCGAGTAGGTAAATATAATGGAAGGAAAGGAGAGGCTCGGGATGCCTCGAATCACTTACTCCTTTCTTTAGCCTCGAGTCTGCCCTCGGTAGCAGTACCCCTCACAATGCTTCCACAATGGTAAGGGCCTCATGGTGCAGAGACAAAGGAATGTGCTTCTCCACAAGACTTAGGTCATCCTTATTGTGACGCGCAGAAAACAGGATTATTTTCAGTATTAACAAAAAAAATAATAAGTTGGCCTAGCTTGTGCAAAAACACAACTGCAGGGAAAACGCATCGTACACGTACAGCGTGGCTTCACACGTGGTTTTCCTTTGGTCCTTCTTGCTCACCTGTATCTTCCAAACATTCATAACATAAACACCGAACTACTCAGGATGGGCTAGACTGTGCTTACGGTAACAGCCTCCAAAATCTCTGCATTTGAGCGTAACAAAAGATTCTTGCTCACTTACCGGTCGCTCAAACTTGACAGATGGGGTGTCATTTAAACAAGCGCTTCTACCACTAGAGCAGCAGCGGGAGGGAAACAGAGATCTTGCATTGTCTAGTCAACTACTACTTGGAAATGATACGTGGATTTCCCACTCCCGTGTCACAGGCCAAAGCAAGTCACATGGATACACTTACTGTCAAGGAAATGGGAAGAGCAATCCTATCATCTATCCAGAGAGCAGAGAGCCAGAAATATTAATGCTAAAAAGCATTAGTGTCTGCTAATAACACTTATTACCTACTAATCATATTTTGGTAAATATTATTTTTATTTTTTTTATGGAAACATGTATTTTACCATATTTTTAGAGAATTGAGAAAATATTGTACACACTATTTTGTCATCTGATTTTTCTCTTAGCCTACCATAAACATTGATTACATATTCTAATATACATTATTAAATCCTATGGATGGGTCATATTTTATTTAAACAGCCCTCTACTTTGGAATTTTAGTTCTAATTAGGCTGAAAAGAAAACTATAGGAATAAGAAATTGGAAGACCCAAAAGAAAGTATGTGTAGAAGAGAAGCAATCTGAAGGCAGATTAGGCCTCAAGTCTTTAATAGGAGGTCAGGAAAGAGCAAACCAGGTCAGAGGAAGTAGTCTTACCAATGCTTTTCTTTTCTTTTTCTTTTTTTTAAGATTTTATTTATTTGTCGGGGGGAGGGGAGGCGCAGAAAAAGCAGGGTCCCCACTGAGCAAGGAGCCCCCCCGATGTGGGGCTCGATCCCAGGACCCCGAGATCATGACCTGAGCCGAAGGCAGACACTTCACCGACGGAGCCACCCAGGCGTCCCTAGGTATTACTTTTGACTAGTCAAAAATTTAACTACCAATAGCTTACTGTTGGGTGGAAGTCTTACTGATCACATAAACAGTCAGTTAACACATATTTTATAAGTTGTATTATATACTGTATTCTCATAATAAAGTAAGCTAAAGAAAAGAAAATGTTAAGAAAATATGAGGGAAAAAAATACATTTATAGTACTGCACTGGATTTACTGAAAAAAAAAAAAAAAAAGTCATGTGTAAGTGGACCCAGACATTTCAAACCTGTGTTCAAGGGTCAACTGTATTAAAACTCAACTTCCCTGAATGCTGAAGGAGATAGAGAAGTGAAAGACACACCCATAGTATACCCGTGGAGACAAAATTAGCATATGCAAGACGTCTAACGAATCCATTGCTTTCACTGTATAACTGGCTCTAAGAGCCAACAAAATTGAGCAAAGGAAGAGCTGATTATTAATTAAAATATTGGGAAAGACTTAATTCAAAAAGGTACCATTTGAGCACTGTTTTGAACGATAAGCAGCCGTCAGTTTAAAAGTACTGAAGCTTGGAGCAGGAGAAGTTGGCAGTAGGCAATCATCACAGTAATTACTGCCAAATGCCGAAGGGGTAGAGAGACCTGCTGGTCTCAGATGGAGGGTTCTGGAAAATGCGACTGGAAAGGCACGGTAAGATCAAAGGATGGAGACCTTTGGAAAGCAGGAGAAAGCTTGTGGGAGGTCCTCTAAAAGGGAGCCATTACAGGTTCTCGAGAAAAGAGCAGGATATAATGAAAGTGAGGTCTTAATTACAGTAGTCACGTGGTAGCAAGTATGACCGATGGAATTCCCATTCCTTCCCCTCGAGCAACCTTCACACACACATACATACACTTTAAACATATAAAACACACACAGGTAAAAGTTTACATCCTCCATTCTCTAGGCTACCATAGGACTTGTCAAATAGCAGTTACAAATAACAGTAAACATAATAAATAGTAAGCTGACGGGTATTATCTGCACAATCCCCATATCTATCTCTCCCGATACATATTGCATCTCAAAGGCCGGAATCATGTCTTATGTATCTTTATATACCCACTCCCGAACAGTATCCGCCACACCGAGAGCAAGCTTTGAACCCACGACGGAAAAGACTAGGGGATGGAAGATCACATATGCCCTCCCCTGAAGCATACCAAGGGATTAAAACAGGATCTGACTGAGAAAAGAACCACAACATCAATTCCCTCTGTGGGTCAGGTGTCCTCTACGTGAGCTTTCAGAGTCGAGCTCCGCCCTTCTGCACGTGGTCTGAGCCTCAAAGAGCTCATTTGTTTGTACCACATCAACAGGCTTCTCTTTCAATTGCGCTCAGCCAAGTGGGCACCCCCTGACAAGATTAAAAGGAAAGAGAAGAGTGAGGTCAGGGTTTTCATATTCTATGCCCCCAAGGTCAGTGTGGCCTGGTCATATCCCTTGACCACAGGTCACTGCACTTCCTAAGGTTGCCGGCACTACGAGGCCGGCTGTCCTTGTGGATGGAGTCCATCCTCCCCTTGTCCTTTTATACTGAGGGAGGGTAAAACCTCAGCTGTGCAATTTCCCTTGTAGTTCCACCAGTATACCCAGACACACTTCTTAAAAATAGCCTCTTCCTAAATAAACCCTCTTAATTCAAATTATCTTCCTCCGAGTGTGCCATTTGTTTGCCGTGGAGCCCTTGACTGATTTACTTTATTTTATTTCTGCTAATGCAAGAAAAGGCAAGAGACGCCAGTCAGCAAGGAAAGACATTTTCATGAAGACTCTTTTTAGAGTTTCGTCAAATTTTACATCTAGAATTGGATGAAACATTAGTGAATTAGCTTATCACTTCCTGTAACATTCTCCACAGATGGGAAACTAAATCACAGTATATTGATAAGAGATTCACAACAGCAATTTTTTAAATTCCAAATAAACAGTGGGAAACAGTTCCAAACATTGATGGGAAATGAAATAATTTTTATTTGTTAAACTTTGGCCTCATTTGAAACACAAAGCCATTGACTCTTGTGCCTTCTCCCAGTCTTTAGCCCTCCTGCCTTTTTGTTTTGTTTTGTTTTGTTCATCTTCCTCCTGGCCTAAAGAAAATCCACAATAGTGTTTTTTAAAAAGGCAAATACTCTAAACTCCATTACCCATCTGCCTTTTCATCATAGCCATCTAAGTAAACCCTCAAGCTGGATGAAACCAAGTATTTGCTTCCCCCAACCCTGGAGCAGGGCAGCAGGGCGCCGCTGAAGAAGGTCACACAACGTGGCAAGCTTCATCTCAAAAACTTCACAGTGGCACCATCAGTTGGAACCTCCTTAATTCTCAGAAATCCTCTCAAGTTTCTCTGCTCAACTCCCACTCTCAACGAAAGTTTTTCAAACTCTCCATGGTCCTCAAATCTGTGATCTCCGCCTTTCAATCTTAAAAGATGACCCTGTCTGATACTTCATATTAAATGCTGAGGTTACCAATCAAACTGAATGTAGCAACCTACCACAACCACACAATGTCAACCTCCTTTCTTCCTGTTTCCAAAGAAAAAGCCAGCCATGCCACCTACACCTGACAGACGCAGCACCCCCTCCCTCATTTGCAGGAGTATCACCCCCACAGAATACTCTCCTCTGTATGCTTATCATTTCCAATTAAAAAGATCCTCATGATTAGGATTTAAACACACATTTACGTCACCCATCTTTTACAAGTAAGTGTTTCACACGCTTGCAATGTCTCATGAAAATCCCATCTCTCTCCAACCATGCCTTACCTTTTAAGAAGGATGCATTGTGGAGCTAGCTAGGCTCTTTAATTTGCCAAAAACAAATGACATTTCATCTCCAGTAGTTTGGCCTGGAGGTATGCAAGCTTAGAAATATTAGGTAAAGCCAACTTAAATGCCTGTGTATGTGAAAAGAGGTGAAGGTGGTGGTATCTGGCAAGAGACAAGATCTAGGAATCCTGAGAAACAATGGGTGCAAGCCCAATTCAAAAGGGACAAAGAAAAGAATTCCCTGGAGACAGCTTCCCTAAGAGAATGAAAAAAAAAAAAAAGGCAGATAAAAGGACCAAATGGCTAGATTGCTGAGATCATGGGAGAAACAGGTGAAAAAGGAGACTGCGGAGGTACGTAGAAAACATAGCACACAGGGATTATAGGCAGAGTTTTAAAACAAAAACAAAAACCTTTACCGCTATAAGAATTAAGAAATTATCAAAGAATTCTGGGCAGAGAGCTGATCTATCACATTTGATATTTGAAAAAAAAAAAAAAACAAAGTCAGAATGTGAAAAACAAATCGAGGAAAAACAAATTGCTATCTGAGATGAAGAAACGTGGACAGACTCAAAAGACGCTGGGAAAGTAAAACCAGTAAGACTCAGTGAAGGATTAGATATGGAGCTGAGAGAGAGAGGGAGATATAAATATGACTCCGGGTTTCTAACTTGAACAAATGAAGTAAGGTGACCTAAAATAAAAACAGAATCGAAAGAAAGGTTGGAAATTTGGGTTTGGTTGGGCATTAGGTATGTGCAGTGTCTTTGAATCATTGTTGGGGAGGAAAAACTTTCCTTCTACTCTTCTAGAGTCTGCGATTGGTCAAACAAGCAAAATGTCCTAAGACTTATTAACAGGGGAAAAGGAAATTTGATTTCATACATACAAGAACCCCAAAGATTGGAGGCTCCAAAGGCAGCCAAGTAATTGAGGCTTATAGAACATCCTGAGCTAAGGAAAGGGGCAGCGGCCTGGGAATATCAAGGCGAGAAGGCCATTTGCAAGAAGGCAGAGCAGATGCGTGGAAACAAAGGTTGCCCTTTTAGGCAGATAAGTTTCTCAGGTAAAAAAATTACCGCTGATAATAGCTCTTTTCCTGGTACCAGCCCCCTTTCCAATGTACATTTAGGCAGTTGAGGGGGAGATAAAGAGCTTTTCCTGAATCTGCTGTGTTCTGACGGCATTTATCTCAAAATAATCCTCACGCCAAAGTGGCAAGTTTTGGGGTGGTATATTCCACTCCCCTTCATCATCAAGAAAATGTTAAGTAGTTAAGTAGACATAAAGGTTTGTATTCCAGAGGGGGCTTCTGGGCTATAGTTTAGATTTCTAAGTGATCTATATTGAGAATAAATTTGAAGCCACAAGCTTAGAATAGATCATAAAGGGAGAGCATAGCAGGAGCAGAGGAAATGACCCAGATTCGATTAAATAACTTCAATGTTTAAAATCTAAGAAGAAGAGGATGAGGTGCAAAGAGAAAGAGAAGTGACCAAGAAGACGTCAAGAACAGAAGCCAAGGGAAGAGATGGTTGCAAGAAGTGTTTAATGCTAAGAGGTCAAGTAAAATGAGAACTGGAACATATCGGTTGGATTTAGCAACCTGTTTTTAAGGAATGTTCTATTCCCAGAAACCTAAAAATATTATAAAAGCACTAATTACATTTTGTCTCTTGGACACAATCTTCTCACATATTATATGTATTCTTTAATCGTATTCTTTTTCTTCAGATAGCCTGCTGGCATAGATCCATTAGCAAGCACTGGGGATAAACAATCACCATTTTCAGCACATTTCCAGTGTTGCCTCAATTATACTAAGTTCATGAGACCAAAGCATCTTACCAACACTATTAGCATTTTGGGGTTTTTTTATTTTCTTATTTTAAAATAAAAGTAACAAAAATGCAATGAAGAATAATATTGAAACAACTGCTTTAAAGAACAAAGATGGTGTGATGCAAACTATTGCCTTGAAAGCCAAATCTTCATTCAATAGCTTGAAACATTTGTTCTTCAATTCACGTATTCAAGTATGAATTTAATTATCGAAATATGGTGAGGTGGCCAATACCTAATGTATAAAATGTAGGTGGTTAAAAAGTCCGATGTTTTCGGAAACCAGGGATGTACTGTATGGTGACTAACATAATATAATAAAAAATCATTAAAAATAAATAAATAAATAAATAAATAAATAAATGTCCAATGTTTGAAAGTTGAGGTTTACTTGCATCCCATACATAAAATTTAAATTCACTGAAATGTCTTCAAAGAGGAATTTAAAGAAAAAAAGAATTGAAACATGTTCTATTCTAACTTTAATGTAAAACTAATTAGCATGCACCCCTTCTTTCCTATACCACATTCATGGTAATAGTCATGAAGCCTTTTATTCTACATAAAGAAATAATATTCGACATATGGATATGGCTTGGGATACAACTTTAGTCATGTAAATAAACTGTCAGGTAGGTTTTGGATATACTTTCCCATCTGCAGGACCTGGAAAAGGTACAGTGCAGGGACAAACACACTTTTACAATTCAAAATACAAATTTATAGATCAACATGCAAAAGTTCTTAATTTTTTTTCAGGGAGATATGTGAGGGAGGATGCATATTTACAATGCACATTAATTAGGAAGTTATAATGGTACGTTTAAAATTATTAGTAACCAAAAAAAAAAAAAAAGGATTATTCAATTAATTATGTTGGGATAACTGGTCAATAGTTTGGGGAAAAATAAAACAGGATCCCTACTTCCCACCTTATATAAAAATAAATTCCAGATCAATTAAAAACTTTAAATATAAAAATATTAAATTTTAAACATGGAAAAAGTAAAATGTAGATATAAAATATAAATGTAAAAAATGAAATCATAGTAATTCTTTAAAACAGAAAAAATGAAGTAATTTTATAATTTTACAGCCAAAAAAAGACTTACTAAGCATCATGCCAAAGCCATAAACTGTTTAGAAAGGATCAATTTAACTAATTTAATATGTAAAATTTCTTTACAGCCAAAGAACTCACCATTATCAATTTTAAAGGTCAAACTACGATATGAAAAAGAATTATGTGCACTATATATGACACACTACAGGTAAATATAAATATATAAAAATGTAAAAATGTATTTGTGTGTATATACATAAATTTATAAAGTTTTTTTATTAAAAAAAACTTTACAAATCAGTGAGAAAAACATTTTATTACCATAGGACAAAAATTAACGAATATGCACAACTCAAAAAATACATGGCCAAGACCAATATAAAAAATGTATGTTCAGTATTACTTACAATTTAAAAAATGCATGTTAAAATGACAGTATGTTTGTTCATCACATTGCCAAATATTAACAAGTTTGATAATGCTCAGTGTTACCATACTTATTGAGGGATAATACTCTCATATTCTATTAGTGAGTCTCCCCTTCCTGAATGGCAATTTTACAATATTTACCCAAGGTCTTTAAATGTGCATATCCTTCTAGAAATATTCACTTGATGAATTATGCTAAAGAAATATTGGATAAGTGAACACAGATGAATAACCAAAGATGATTATCCACAGCAGTTTTTAATTGTCAAAAAACAGTGGAGGTAGAGAATCTAACAGGTCAAAGGCACAGAATAGGATAAATTATGGTATATAGTAACACTATGAAACTATTAAAATGATCAGGTAGGTCTAGGTCTGTGTCGGGGGAGGAAAACTTTTTCCTCTGCCCTTCTAGGTTCTTTGGTTGGTAAACTGATAGAAAACAGATAAACAGGAGAAAACCAAATTTCATTATATACAAAGAGGGACCCTACAAGAATATGAGACCCAAAGAGAAGGAGGGTGGTTCAGGCTCATATGCCATCCTAAGCTAAGGAAGGGGATAAGGGCCTGGGGCTTCAAAAGAGAGGAAGGTATTTCACGGGACAATACAAAGATCAAATGTTTACCCCAGCATACAGGTAAGTCATTCAGATAAAAGTTATTCCTGGTAATAGCTCACTCTCTGAGCCAGACCCCCTATCCAAATTCTTTCAGGGAGTTAAGGAAGAGGTAAAAGTTTTTCTTCAGTCAGCTGAGTCTTGATTGGCCTTAGCTCAAAATAACCCACATGTCAAAGTTGCATATTTTGGGGTCACATATTCTGCTCCCCTTCATCTGTCTTTATTGACATTGAAATAATATCAGAATACTCTATGAAAGGGAAAAAGAGATTTTAAAAGAGCACGTCTAATATGATTACAGTTGTGAATATGTATACATGCTTATGTGTACGTGTATTTCTACGGGGAAAAATCCAGGGAAATGAACAGCACAATTTTAACAATTACTGCATTGAGGTGGTCATGATTTTATGGAGAATTTCACTTTTTTCTCCAGTTCTTCGTTAACTGAGTATTTTTAGAATGAGTTTCTGCTACTTCACAAAAAAGAATATGTAAAACTCCATCCTGAGGAAAACAACCAAGTTCTTTAGCCACTTTCCAAAAAATGAATGAAGAAACTACATAAAGCTTTCTCTGAAGAAGATTAGCCTATCTTCTGTTACCGGCTGTGGGTGTGAGAAACACAAAGCTCCTAGTGAACGATCCTCCACTGAGGAATCAATATATAATGAATGATTTAGACCACACCATAGAATCTAAAAGAACCACCACCACCACCAACAAAAAACAAACACCAAACTCACAGAAAAAGAGATCAGATTTGTGCTTACCCGGGGAGTAACGGAGAGGCACTGGGAGACAGGAGGAAAAGAGTCAAAAGTTACAAACTTCCAATTATAAGACAAATAAGTACTGGAGATGTAACACCCAACACAACGACTATAGTTAATGTAGTTGTAGAGTATTTTTGAAAGTTGGTAAGAGAGTAAGTCTAACAAACTCTCACCCCAAGGGAAAAAAATTTTCAGTTTAACTATATGAGGAAATGGATGTTAATTAAATTTATTCTGGTAATCATTTTACAACATATTTCTGCCAAGTTGTTATGCAGGACACCTTCAACTTATACTGACCTGTAGGTCAATTATATCTCAATAAAAGTGAAACAAAGTAAAAATTTTAAAACACAGTAAAATAAAACCACACCATGGTCACTGGAGTGGACTGTTACTTGCTCTTCACTGCTATGAAACAAAGAACCCCAAACTTGAGGGCTGGCAACAGCCAATGTTTATCATCTTACATTTTCTTGGTGTCGAGAATGCAAGAGTAGCTTAGCTGGGTGGTTCGAGCTCTGAGTGGCTTGAGGTTGCAATCAAGGTGTCATCTCAGGGCTGCAGTCAACTCAAGGCTTGCCCGGGAAAGAATGAGTTTCTAAGTGCATTCATGGGACTGGTGGCAAAGCCTCAGCAGATCATCTTCCAAACTTACTCATGTGGGCCTGTCCAGAGGGTTGGCTCATGACATGAAACTGGCTCTCTCCAGCATTAGCAGGCCTGGGGAGAGTGAGAGACAGCACCCCATCTCCCAAGTGGCATCCCACACTTCCGCTTGGGTCACCGTTCTAATACCTCTGCTATATTCTATTCCTTAGAATTGAGTCAAGCCAGGTAGCTGATGCTAAGGGCCTGAGTATCAGGGGTAGGGATCTTTGGGGGCCACCTTAGAGACTGCCTTACAGTATGGGCCAAAAGCAAAAAAGGAAAGAGACAAACTAAAACGAAGGCTTGTACAGGAATATTCACAGCAGCTCTGCATGTAATAGCCCCAAACTGGAAACAACCCAAATATCAATAGGAGAACGGATAAGCAAATTATGCTATATCAATAGAGTGGAATATTACTCAGCAACAAAAAGGAATTAACTTTTGACTCAGACAACATGGATGAATAACACAGATATTACACTGAGCAAAATAAGCTGGACTCAAATTATCATACTGTATAATTCTTTTTATATGAAATTCTAAACAGGAGGAATTGATCTATGTGGAAAAAACTGGAAAAGTTGCCGCTTCTTGGGTCAAAGATTAACTGAAAAGACCTGCAAACAACAATTCTGGAGTGATGGAAACGTTCTATATCCTGATTAGGAATATGAGCTACAGAGTTGCATGCATTTGTCAAAACTCATCAAATTACACACTTAAGATTCATACATGTCTTTGTATATAAAAGTTACCTTGAAATGTAAATAAATACTATTTCTCAAAAACAAAAAGAAGATTGAAGGTTTGTTGAATATTGCAACGAGTTGAGAAGGAAGCGAATTATCACCTCCTTTGAAGTCCTCCGAAAAGAAGTGAAAATTCTCATCTATCCAAAGACATATTGGGAAACAGTTGAATGAAGAGCAATTTTTCAGCCCTGGGAATTAAATTTGGCTCAAGTTAAGGGCAAAGTAAAGGATCAAGGGATTTCTCAAAGTCTAGTGCCATATGAAAAAGAGTCATTTCGTGAAAAGAAATTTTGGCATAGGAGATGGAAGCAAAGAGCAGAAAGAGAGGGAAGAAGGTCACCAACACAGAAAGAGATTGAAGTCAAAAGATGAATGATATTTGCCCCAAGTCAGTAAACAAAACACAGATGGGCTCAGACCTCCTATTCTGATGTTCCAATGAGGTGTTTGCTTATCTTACCTAAAAATACTGCTATCATTATTGTTTTCACTTGAAACCTACAAAGGACATCTGGATTTTTATTTCTTTCCACACACTGAATCTAAACTCTTAATGATAGGACTCCTTCTGCCTTCGAAAATTTCATCCCCAAACCAACTTTAATAAAGAAGACAAAAAACGGGCTCTGAAGCTAGGGGGAAAGTTTTAATTGAAACCAATCTCCAGAGTCAGCAGAGAGTTGAAGGAATCAAGGCCAGATTTTCTCTTCCGTAAAGAAATCTACAGCGACGCCGCAGCCTACCTGCTCAAATTTGTGCTGCTTTAAGCCCTGGATATCCATTGAAATAAAACCACTTACTGTCGTTTTTCTGAAGCGTACTGTTTTTACTGCAATAATTTCATTGTTGCTGTTGTTTTCTTCCCCAGCAAGGAAGTGATATCCTGAGTATGTTTTGACCTCACTAGAAATATTCCTAATGGAGTCACCAAAAACTTGAAAACCATAAAAATATAACCCTACACATTAAGGGCTTTGGGGGAAGAAAACCACAGTGCAATCAACATTCTTCAAGAACAGCAGCAATAATTTCATGACCAGCTTCTCGCCAAGTTTCAGAACCTTATTTGCCATGTTCAGGAAGCAAAGTGGGGCCACAGAGATTGCCCACATGATATGATCACACACGCAGCCCTTTCTATTTTATATGGAAGATCTGAAAAACGTGGATTAAAAAAATATTGCTAAATTTAATGAGATAATCTACCTTATTACAGGGTTCTTCACTTCCAGGGTATCAAACAATACTTATCAGAAAGGGTAATTATGAATGCAACCTGTAAGAAAGAAGGAACTAACCGGGACCATCTCTATCCCTTCCAAGTGTGTACTTGATGCATTTGGTGCATAAACGACAGACCACCTTAAAATGTCTCCCCATCCAAAACAGCCCCATGAATCACCTTTCCTGTTCCACGTGGCTTTTCCTCTCTTCTTCCACAACGCCAGCACACTTTCTATCTCCTTTAAATACCTTAACTAAGCAAATCTAGGTGTGGCGTCATACTAAAGATCAGGATGTTCTGCAGAGCACAGAACTACTGACTAACCCAAGATTGGAATACAGTTAACTGGCAATGAAAGGATTAGTCATTCTGCCTTTTTACTTCCTCTCTCCCATTTGTCTCATTTTGTCTACTAGCTTTGACAGGAGACAAATATTTTTTTTTTTAAGATTTATTTATTTATCCGACAGAGATAGAGACAGCCAGCGAGAGAAGGAACACAAGCAGGGGGAGTGGGAGAGGAAGAAGCAGGCTCATAGCGGAGGAGCCTGATGTGGGGCTCGATCCCAGAATGCCAGGATCACGCCCTGAGCCGAAGGCAGATGCTTAACCGCTGTGCCACCCAGGCGCCCCAGGAGACAAACATTTTTTTAGAGTTAAAGGAAAAGTCTAATCAGAGTAACATCAAAACTATCACATGAGCATACGTGCACGTGAGCACGTACGGAAACATTCCATTGTCTTAGGAAGAAAGAAAAATATTCTGCAAAGTCTGTCTCCTGTTAATTGTCCTTAGTATTATTATATGAAAAAAAAGCGCAGAAGACTCTCAATTCTCACACACAATCAAGGGTGCAATAATGAATATTTCAGTGGGCATACGTTTTGAAGTTTTAATTAAAATCAGGAGTGCTATTGATATTGTAATGTCTTAGGGTAACACCGAGCCAAGTAATCATTTGCCTCCCAAGTGAATGGCAATATACACGCAATTAATTATAAAAGAACTTCGCTGCTGAAACCACCTTGGAATCTCCAAGATTCAGAGCAAGTGTTAGCGCACTTAGCTACAGAAGCCAACTCTGCTGGAGCGACTTAACCCCGAGGAGCACGGCTCCATGTTAGGCCTGGAGCCCAAAGCTGGCCGTCAGCTTGGCTCGTCTTCTCTGGCACCTCCAGCAATCATTCTGCTTCCTGCGGTCAAGGCTTACTTCCCTATCTCAGAGGACGGTAATGCCCTCAGGGGAGATAATCTTTGGTGAAGTTCACTGCCTCCTATCTTCCCGTTATGAGCGAAGAGAGTTTCAATAGAGCTAAAATAATGTTTACCTTATCTTCTAAGAGGAATCACTCTTAACTTCTCACTCTGAAGGAACTTTGAAGGCTCCCTCTTTTCCCCAGAAACGGATTCTTGGGACAGGGAGTGAGAGAGAATTTGGAAAGCAGGCGGACTGAAACAGAGTGCTTAAAAAGACACTTTGCCGGCAAAAGTTTCATTCAGGATCCTGGAGATAGATACTAAGAAACCGAAACACGGGCACTTAAAAATAGGAGTTCTGAGAGGGTCACCACTTGCTTATTGGCAGTTTTCGAAATGATCTTCATTAAAATTACACTCTGTAAAACAGAAGCTAGCACAAAATGATTCTTGTGTAAGTTTTTACAGAAAACCTCTACTTCAGGGGGCGCCTGGGTGGCACAGCAGTTAAGCGTCTGCCTTCGGCTCAGGGCGTGATCCCGGCGTTATGGGATCGAGCCCCACATCAGGCTCCTCCGCTATGAGCCTGCTTCTTCCTCTCCCACTCCCCCTGCTTGTGTTCCCTCTCTCGCTGGCTGTCTCTCTCTCTGTCAAATAAATAAATAAAATCTTAAAAAAAAAAAAAAAGAAAGAAAACCTCTACTTCAAATTAGAGGGAAGGAAAGGAGGAAGGAGAGAGTGAAAGAGAAAGAAAATTGAAAATTGCTCCAAGTTCTCTGGCTGTCTTAAAAAAATCAGAATGTTCTTGAGGACTGGATAAATGTAGTGATACATCTGCTTCACCAACATCCAAATGCCCTCACTGGAAGGATTCATCTTTTGCAATATTGTCACTGCCACCACTCTAAGGGAGTGACCACAGCCCTGGGGGCTTGCACAACTTTCGCTGACCTCTGTGGGTTCTTCTTTAAAAGCCACAGAAATATCTCGCAAAAATCAAAGAAATGACAAACTTTGAAATGTTAATGCTGTGTTGATTTTTCTAAGCAGCGAACAAAGTTTAGCATTGTTTTTATTTTTATTTATTTATTTATTTTAAAGATTTTATTTATTTATTTGACAGAGATAGAGACAGCCAACGAGAGAGGGAACACAAGCAGGGGGAGTGGGAGAGGAAGAAGCAGGCTCATAACTGAAGAGCCTGATGTGGGGCTCGATCCCATAACGCCGGGATCACGCCCTGAGCCGAAGGCAGGCGCTTAACCGCTGTGCCACCCAGGCGCCCCTAGCATTGTTTTTAAACCGAGACTAATGGTATAGGCATAGAGTTCTTAGCAACCTTATGAAAAGCAGTCTTTCTTTTTACAAAGAGCGGGTCAATCTGCTCCGCAATGAAGCCAGGTAACTGTGATAGTCATATGAGGAAATTCTAACACAAAACGATATTTAGAAATCTAAAAACAAGGAACATGAAGTTCACATACCTAAGCAGAGTGTTCTTACCTAATAAACCTTTGAAACAATAAGCTAGAAGCTGCTACATACTTAATTTTAGGTCCTGAGTCACAAACTAAAAAGATACAGTTGGCCACCGTTAACTAATTGCTTATTCAAATCTCACATCCTTAGCCAATGTAAAGAATATGCATTTAGTTTCTTCCTCTATTTTTAGTAAATTTATCCGTAATGTTTTTGAGCATTATAAACTGTTTCATTGCTGAGACCATCAGCTGAGTGGGGCATATTCTCCCTGTGGGATGTAATACTAGCGAAAATCACCCGGTTGGAAACTGTCTTAAACCAGACTTACAATCAACAAAGGACGTTAACAGATTTCAGTCTGTATTGAAAACAGAGAAAAATAGCCAAGTCAGCTGAATCCAATGAGGACATAACTGTGGTTTGCCCAGCATTTCTCCATGATTCTGCTTATTGCACTTGAATAACCTTGGATAACAGGAATACCTTACCTTCACCAAAGACTCAGTAAATTCCAGGCATGATGCTAGTCATTCTATGACCATTAATTCATTCAACAGCCCCTCAAACCAAAATCATGTTATGCTCTCTTAACATTTTTAAGATTTTATTTATTTGACAGAGAGAGAGACAGCCAGCGAGAGAGGGAACACAAGCAGGGGGAGTGGGAGAGGAAGAAGCAGGTTCCCAGCGGAGAGGCCTGATGTGGGGCTTGATCCCAGGACTCTGGGATCACGACCTGAGCCGAAGGCAGACACTTAATGACTGAGCCACCCAGGTGCCCCGCTTAACATTTTTTTTTAACATGGAGGTTGAAGCTGATAAATTCCCCAAATTCACTCAGCTAATGATCAGAGAGGTCATTATTTGAACTTGGCTTTATTACGCCATATTGTCCTACATTTCTGTACCCCACACACCAATCATAGCTCCTATGGTGTCTTCAATGCCAGACGCTGCCTCTAACCCTCAATCACCAAAATATGCAAACACTGACCCCCCCAGTCTCTCCTCCACTGGTGACAAGTCTTTCATTACATAAATAGGACTTGCCTCACTCTGCAATCCAGCCATTGCTGTCACTGGCCCAATGCATACCTTTGAAATAGACCCCATAATTTTTCCTTTTACCCCATCATCTAAGAAATGAAAAGGTGCCTTCAGGTATAAGGTTTGTTAATACACTTACTTATGAAGTCTCCTAACTGAAGTAACATAGCTATTTAGCCATAGAACTGGGATATAACCTCAGATTTTTGTCTTCGGAAGCCTGTGCCCTTTCCTTTATAGTAAACTGGGACATCCAACAAAGAATAACCAAATGACAGGGTAGTCATCGGACGCAGCCAGGAAGTGCGGCTTAGACAGTACCGAGGAGACCGGAGCGGGCGTGTCTCTGCTTGTTAACATGGCCGAGTGGAGGCACACAGCGCAATAGCGTGTGTGTTCTCCGTGTGACTGTCACAGCTGGCGCGGTTCCACCTCACTGATTTTATAGGCTCATCGGATCATCTGCCTGTTCACATGAGGTTATTTCCCTTCAACTCATTTTTTACCCCCATGGTTAGAATGTTGTCTTCCTGAATACCACTCCTAATTATTAAGTGAAAGTAACACAAGAGTACCCCATAATCCTCCAGTGTAGAGGACAGGGTCAGGGGCCCTGTGGGAACATTAAGTGTCAATATTTTTCATCAGCACAACAAGTATATGCTCACCCGAACTGAATAAAGAAAAGCATTATGTTTTAACTCACACAAAATAAACTTCACAGGCAACTTACAATGGTCATATGAGGCCTTGGATGAATATTCTCCATCAACTAGCATTTGGATAAAGAGGTTAAACCTCAGATTATGAAAATCAGTAGTTTAGAGCCTTTGGGATGCCTGGCAGGACCTCTCAGCAAACTGGCACGATCACAAAACAATCAAAATTGGCCAAACTGCTCTTTGCCCAATTGTCTCCTTTCAAGGACTGAATTTCTGGAACGGGCATTGTAGGCCAAAAAACCAAAAAATCAAAAAACAGTCAATGCTGAGATAATACAGCAGTCTAGCAAGATAAAATGGCATAAGAAGATTCCCTACTTTAAATCTTCCATCTTAATCAGACCTTGTTATTAAAACCACAGCAAATTCAAAGTCTATTCAGCTCAGCAAGCACATGAGAAAAGCGGGTAATTACTGCAATCCCTTATAACTCCCTTACAACTCCTTTTACAGTTATCTGGCTGAGTTAATATCATCCACAGCAAGCAAAAGAGACACTTCTAGAAAATAATGCAACAGTGTGGAGTGAAGCCACATGGTTATAGCAGGTAGAGAAACTAGCGGAGTGTACAGAAATATCAGATACTTTATATTGACAAAACGTGGTCCAGTTAGCCCATAAAACCAGTAAGTGTCAACTCAAATCACAAAGCAAACATTTAACTACAACCACTACCCCAGGAAAAGACAATAACTAGCATTACTCTATGCTTCTAAGGCACACGTAACTGCAGAAGGGGATCATCACTGACCGTCTTCCTTAAAGGGAAATACAGTTGATCTTCAAACAACTCAGGGATTAGGGGTGTTGACCAGCCCCACCCCTGCACAGTCAAAAGTCCACCTATAATCTTTGACTAACCTACTCGATACTTAAAGCTTAATTACCAATAGCCTACTATTGGCTAGAAGCCTTACCAAAAACATCAAAATCAATTAACACATATTTCGTATGCTGCATGTATTATACATTGTGTTCTTAAAGTAAGTGAAAGAAAATGTTATTTAAAAAATCATAAGGGGAGGGGCACCTGGGTGGCTCAGTCTGTTAAGCGTCTGCCTTCGGTTCAGGTCATGATCCCAGGGTCCTGGGATCGAGCCCTGTATCGGGCTCCCTGCTTGCAGGAAGCCTGCTTCTCCCTCTCCTCCCTGCTCGTGCTTTTTCTCTCTCTCTCTCTCTCTCGAATAAATAAAACCTTAAAAAAAAAAAAAAGAAAATTATAAGGGGAGCGCCTGGGTGGCTCGGTCAGTTAAGCATCCGACTCTTGGTTTCAGCTCAGGTCATGATCTCAGGATCATCAGATTGAGCCCTGTGTCAGGCTCCGGGCTTAGCTCAGAGTCTTCTTGGGATTCTCTCTCCCTCTCCTCCTGCCCCTTCCCCTGCTCTCTCTCTCTCTCTCTCTCCCCCTCTAAAATAAATAAACTTTTTTTAAAGCTTTAAAATCATAAGAGAAAATAAATTTACAGTACTGTACTGCATTTATCAAAAATATCTGTGTATAAGTGGACCACTGCAGTTCAAATCGGTATTTTTCAAGGGTCAACTGTACTGCCTTGCTGCATGAAGAGCCATACTACTATATGCTATTCAGCAGCCAAATTCTTACAGATCAGAACATTACATTGTTGAAAGGGAAGTCAGTGATCTAGAATTTTCTATTTATTAGATTATCAAAGACTAATTACAGACTAATTAGCATAATTCAGAAAGATGAATTGATTTTGAATATCCTTGGGTAGCATCCTACTAAATTTATTCTCATTCTTTAATGGAGTGACAGTTTAAAATGATGGTTAGCTCAAATTCATGTGCCAAGACACTAGATTTTAAAACCCAGACTGCATACTGCCAAAGTAAAATGGACACTTTACATAGAAGTTAATATATTGTGACATCTTTCAAAGTGACTGTGCTGTGGTTATTTTTATTTTTAATTTTTTTAAAGATTTTATTCATTTATTCAACAGAGAGAGACAGCGCGAGAGGGAACACAAGCAAGGGGAGTGTGAGAGGGAGAAGCAGGCTTCCTGACGAGCGGGGAGCCTGATGTGGGGCTTGATCCCAGGACCCTGGGATCATGACCTGAACCGAAGGCAGACACTTAACGGCTGAGCCACTCAGGCGCCCCTGTGGTTATTTTTAAAAGTGATCAGAGAGTATGGATTATATCTTAGAAGGACAAAAACATTCGTCATAAATCATCTTTTAAGTGTGGGTCTTTTACCTGGCAGCTCTTCGCTTGCTGATTGGCCATGAGCACATTTAGAAGTAAAAGCTTGGAATGAATTGCTCTTCATGATAAAAGAGAAGAAGGCATGTTAAGTTTCAAGGGGAGAGAGGGGGACAATAAGATCAAGGGGTAATTCTCAGTAGACTGGTGAAGGAGCCAGAGAGACGGGGCACTGTACATGGGAAGGGCAGAAAGAAAGCAACCTCCGTTGGCAGTATGAGCTGAGAAGTTCTTCAGTAAAGCACAAGGGTAGAGATCATGGTTTTCCAAAGTAAGTGTTTGTGCTGTGCAATGTGACCCTACTTCACGACCTGCAAATCTTCACGCTATGCTTGGTGTGACTGGCTTTACTGTGGAAGCCGGTCAAGGACCTAGGTCTACATCAAGGCTGGCACAAAACCAATGTCAGTTCTCTTGAACAAAGGGAAGGCAGCATATATTTGAAGGCTCAACCAGGACACCAGGACTAAGGGCTGTATCCAGCTCTGTCTTTGATTATAACATCAAGCTAGCGTCTGGAGACTTCAGCCAAATGTATCACTTCCCCAAGACTGCTGCAGTTTTGAGCAGAAACAAGGTGCCAAACAGGAGAGGCTTATCAAAGGTGAGTCGTGATGGTGCTGGGAATCTCATTCCAAAGTCAGAATCACAAAAAGCGCGGTAAGAGCTAGAACCCTCTGAGCAAGAGGAGAAAAAATGTAAAATGTAAAACTGAAGGCAGATAACAAGTGAAGTGGAAAATGAAGGGCTAGATCAGTAACAAATATACCACTGTCGTTTTGAGTTTATAGTGACCAAGAAGCTCATAACGTCAAAATGATATGGCTCTTATTATAAAGATGAGGAGCGCTGAGCTTAACAGACCAAGGAACTACTATTTGTAAATAATAGAGAGGTTATTTCCCCCCTACATTCTGCATGAATTATCCTCCCACGTGATCACTTCTGCAAACCCATTTTTATAAGACTCCAAATATGGTGTTCATACTGTCTTCATAAAAATGTGCAAGCCCTGACTTTGGTCTTCAAACAAAGCAGGGGAAAAAAAATGAGATGGTAGAGATTTCCCACTTAAAAACATCCAATGCACTATCCAAAAAAAAAAAAAAAAAAGGCTAAGGAATGGAAATAATTCTGAGGCAAAAATTCTTGTCCCCGTTTAAGTAGATTGCTTCTTTTTTCAATTAGCAGCACTTCTTGACTTAAAAAAAAAAAGCAAAGGTTATATTTTTGTTCATTAACTCTTCCCGAAAGCCAAAGCAAATGGGAAATTGAGCTCTACACACATAATTTTCAGAGCCAATACCTCCTTAGGATTAGTTCATTTGACTTTCGACCACACACATCTTGGTGCAGGATTTCAGATTCTATGGCACACTACTTTCATTAAAAATGAACAGTAACAACATCAAAAGCCTGAATCTTACAGATCTTGTGACTTATCATCTCTATTAGTTTCCTAAGGCTGTCGCAAAAATTACTACAATCCAGGTAGTTTTTTTTTTTATAATAACTTTTTATTATGTTATATTAGTCACCATACAGTATATCCTTAGTTTTTTTTTTTTTTTAAAGATTTTATTTATTTATTCGACAGAGAGAGATAGCCAGCGAGAGAGGGAACACAAGCAGGGGGAGTGGGAGAGGAAGAAGCAGGCTCATAGCGGAGGAGCCTGATGTGGGGCTCGATCCCAGAACACCGGGATCACGCCCTGAGCCGAAGGCAGACGCTTAACCGCTGTGTCACCAAGGCGCCCCATATCCTTAGTTTTTGATGCAATGTTCCGTGATTCATTAGTTGTGTATAACACCCAGTGCACCATGCAATACGTGCCCTCCTTACTACCCATCACTGGCCTATCCCAATCCCCCACCCCACTCCCCTCTGAAGCCCTCAGTTTGTTTCCCAGAGTCCACAGTCTCTCATGGTTCATTTCCCGTTCTGTTTACCACCCCCCCTTCATTCAATCTGGGTAGTTTAAACCAACAGAAATTTATTCTCACAGCTCTGGAAGCTAGAAGTCCCAAGTCAAGGTATCCGCAAGCAAGGCTGGTTACTTCTAGAGGCTCTGAGGGAGAACCTGGTCCAGGCCTCTTTTTTAGCTTCTGGTGGTTGCCAGCAATCCTAGGTGTTCCATGGCTTGTAGACACGTGACTCCAAGCTCTGCCCCTGTCTTCACATGTCATCATTCTCTCTAGATCTCCGTGTATCTGTGCATCCTCTTTTCTTCTAAGGATACTAGTCATGTTGGATTAGGGCCCACCTGACTCCAGTATGACTAATCTTAACCTAATTAACCTAACTAGTTACATCTGTCAAGACTATATTTCTTTTTTTTTTTTTTTAAGATTTTATTTATTTATTTGACAGAGACAGCCAGTGAGAGAGGGAACACAGCAGGGGGAGTGGGAGAGGAAGAAGCAGACTCCTAGCGGAGGAGCCTGATGTGGGGCTCGATCCCAGAACGCCGGGATCACGCCCTGAGCCGAAGGCAGATGCTTAACGACTGCGCCACCCAGGCGCCCCCAGACTATATTTCTAAATAAGATCACTTTCTGAGGTTCTGAGTGGAAATGAATTGGGGGAGGGGTGGGGAACAATACTATTCAGCCCGGTACAAAGTTCAAGTCTTAGACTATAAGCTTTTTGATCAAACTATTAGACTATAAGCCTCTGTATGATTCAATTTTTCCTGTTCAAACACCTAACATCAAGTAAAAGATGTAATACAAATCACAAAGGTAAATACACTAAAAATACCTGAACTAAGGCAGCTTGTCGGGAAACTTTGACTACTTTATGGACCCTCACTATTCTAAGCACACAAATCATGCATCAGTCCCTGGGAGCCCCTTCCCACCAAGTCATGTTCTCATGGGTCAGATTAATAGGGTATCCAAGAGCTTCAATCATCCCTAAGAAGGTATATTCCCCCAACAGCTCTCAACTGGCACAGCACTTCAACAGCACAGCTGTAACCATTAAGAGTTCACAAAGACAATCTTGAAATCCTCCCCACCTTGACACAGACCTCAATCTCCTAACAATTATTTGTCTGCTTTTACTAGGCCAGTAGTAAAATAACACCACCACTAGGTATGCCTATGTATCTATCCAAAATACCGCTTTCTTCAGTGGGAAGTATGGTTGTCACGAAAAACAAAGGAGGTGGTCCATAAAGTCTACCCTGAAACATGGTCTTGGACTAACCAGACCTTATGATCCGTAATTGTCAGATGTCATCAAGAACCATTCGATCCAACCATCAGATTTCTCCCCCGAAAATAAAATCTGTGCTCCACTGTTCTTTTCTTTCATCTTCTCCCTTTTTGCAGTGTATGTATACATGCGTGTAAGTGTGTAATCTCTACACCCAACGTGGGGCTTGAACTCACAACCCCGAGAACAAGAGTTGCACACTCCTCCAACTGGGCCAGATAGGCGCCCCATATTTTCTCCTTGAGCTCTCAAAATCTTTTCTTATCCATGTCTCTAGACCTCTTTTATACTCTTATATTGTTTCTTACTTGCCCAAATCTAATTTATATGTCTGAACACTCCAACCAATAAATACCATATATAAACATGGAAGGGATGTGGCAGGAAAGAAAAGTAGTAGATTGTACCAAAAGGTAACCTGCAGATCTAATACAGCCTTTATCACCAAGTAAAAGACCCTTGGTCTTAAATTCTTCTATAACTCGTTTCTGTCCTTCAGAGATTCGTGCTGAAGTATTCAGGAATGAAGTCTTATTGTACTGGCAAGTTATTTTGGAATGGTTCAGTGAAAAAGACAGATACTAAAAAGGGAAGATGGAAAATGTCAGATCTAGATGTATGGAATATATAGGTGCTAACTACTAGTATTTCAACTTTTCTATTCAAAAACGCTGTTAAGAAAAATTGGGGGGGGGGGAGAATGAAACTAGAATAAATGTAACTCTTCTATTCCCGAATTCCACGACCATATATATCTAAATTATACCTCCTCAATGATCCTCCCAAACTGTCTCCCATCTGGACTCTACCATTTATCCAAATATTACCTCATTATCTCACCAGTGAGGTTTGACACGCTGGAGGGATCCTTACCTCCTCTCTCTCCTTCTGGCCTCATATTCACTAGTCCCAAGCCTACTGAGTCTTCTAATGTCTGATATGTTCCACTAGCTCTGCATTCCCTCTGGTATCCCCTTCAGTCCATCTCTGGTCTTTCATAGCACCCTACTTCCTGGTTTGATTTCTATGTCAACTGCGCTAACACCAATTTTATCATGTCAGCTCCCTGTTCACAAGTCTTCAGTTGATCTCCACCTACTTCTCAAAAGTTGTCCTTTACTATTCCCATATACCAGGCCTAAACTCCAGACAGGTAGGTTGCTCATTACATCCCGTGTTCACGCTTTTGTTCACACAACTCTCCTACCTGAAATAATCTCTCCCTCCCCTTTGTAATTATTCAAGCTCTACAAGCTGGCACTTAGTATACACTAAACCTATTAATGTTGCTCTCTTTATATATAAACACTCTCCCATCTCCACGTATAGCTTGATCCTTGTTATACCCAGAGATTCCCTAAGAATGTAACCTTGATGAGGGCAGAAACCTTGCCTGTCTTGGTCACTGACTTATCAATAGAACATAGTAAACACAGAACACTATTTGGGAAATAAATACTCTGTCCTGGAAGTTTTCACTTATTTTTACATTTTATGTTGTGATATTTTCCACACAGGCCCACACAATTCTTTCTCACCAAAGAGAAGTTTTTTGAAGAATTTTTAAGACTCTGTATATTAGGCAGGGTTCTCCAGAGAAACAAAACCAATAGATATATAGAGCTATATGGTAAGGTATTTATTATGACAGATTGGCTCTCTTCATTATGGAGCTAAGAAGTCCCACCATCTGCTGTTTGCAAGCAAGAGGCTTGAAAAGCCGGAGGAATAGCTCTAGTCCAAACTTGAAGGCGTGAGAACCAGGAGTGCTGATGTCCAAGGGCAGGAGAAGATGGATATCCCAGCTCAAGTAACAAAAGCAAATTCACTCTTCTTCCACCTTTTTGTTCTCTTAAGGCCCTCAATGGCCTGAACGGTGCTCACCTGCACTGGTGAGGGAATCTTCCTTACCCATGCTGATTCAAATGCTAATGTTTCTGCAAACGCCATTGCAAACCAACCCAAAAATTATGTTTTACTGGCTATCGGGGCATCCCTAACCCAGTCAAGGTGATACATACAATTAGCTATCACAGACCTCCACTACTGTCAGGACATCATAGCAAACAGAACAGGTGTTTGAGATATAAGAGGTAATGGGGATCCTCCCCCCGGAAAAAGCAAATTCTTGGGTAATGCAGCCAAAATGCAAGTACAGATATATAAACACAAAGGGAGTTAAAGCATATGAGAAAAGTCCAATAGTTAGCACCTTGAAGACAAGGCCGAGGGTGTAGTATCTGTCGATGACTGTGATGACAGTGAACACTGTTTCCTTACCTTGAACCCCACATCCAACCTTCATCCCTGAGCCTCTCTAAGGCCATCTGTACAGTTCACCCATGCCTGACTCCGGGACCAATCCTACAACAGGAGAGGGGCCCATGAGAAGTCCTACTTGAGGACCACCCTGATTTAAAATCTAGATGTTCTTTGCATCAAAAGCTGGGGATGTACTGTATGGTGACTAATATAACAAAATTAAAATTATAAAAAAATTAAAATAAAATAAAATAAAATCTAGATGTTCTTACTATTGACCCCATGTCTATCCTTTTTCCCACATCCCAGAAAACTTACTCCTCTCTCATCTCTCCTGTATCTTGTCTGGATTTCAGACATTAAAATGCTCAAAAAGAAGCCTCTGTTTAATAGAAGAAAATCAGGACCGAGGTATGGAAATCACGTTGAAGAACCCATCTCAGTGCCTGCAAGTCCTGGCTCTGAACATCAAAATCCCAGCAGCTCTTGAACTTAAAGCTTTGTTTAGCTCATTAAAACAATGATACTCATGGGCCTGCTGGCTTCTGCCTTCTCTATCTGCCCCCATGAGTACATGTGCAGATATACCCACACACATGTGCAGGCATAAGCACACGTGTGGGGACGGACACACACACACACTCGGTTTTCAGACCTCATATTCTCACACAGACTCAGGCTTTCATCATTCTGTACCTAAGTCTGGCAAAGCAATACCCAGACTGCCTCCATGGCTAGTCACCTCCTATTGACCAAAACCTGATCATTCCTCTCGGGGTGACCATACTTGTAATGCATTCACATTCTTCCAACCCCCACCCTCGAAGTGCTTTTATTGGATGATCCTCTCTCCTACATTTATTGGGAGGAGACATGAAAAGCATCTTATGAAGCACCATTTCTGCTTTACTCCTATAAAACGTAATTTAAAATATTGCCTCTAAGTTGACTTAATGTCATTTATACACGATAAATTCCTGCACGGTCCTTCTTGTCCCTACTGCCAAGAGACTCAATTTTGCTTAGGGAAATATTTCACCTCCATAGATTAACATGTGGGCATTGGGTGGTCGGAAAAAAAATAAAATTATCAAATACATTGTTTCCTCTGGAGCCTCCACCATGAGAAACTTTAGAAACACACTTTACCCCCACATATTATCATCTGCTCATTTCTGGTATCTGACATCATTTACCTCTTCTGCTTCTGTCAGTTAGATTCTGTTTTAACCTTCTGTGTCCTACCTTTCATGGTGCTCTAATTTGTAAACTACATCGAGTAGATGGAGTGTAAATATTAAATACAGGATACCACGTTACCCTTTCAAATTAACAAACTGAAAGGTTATTCTAATTACAGATTCATCACTGCAGCTAGATTAAGAAACCGAGATAAAACTAAATTGTGAATGCACCGTCAACCCGAAAGTCCCTCTTACAAAAGAATGGGTAGGCCACGAAGAATGTGTTTCATGTCACAGTGAAATTGACTTGGGGAAAACTAATGGTGAATAACTCAGAATAAATATAATCAGAAATATACTTAAAATGTTACCATAAAATTTGAGTTATATCTCAATCATAATGCCTTCCATAAACTCCTGGGGGCTCTTGAAAAAGAACTCAGAGCAGCATGAGATAGAAATTTCAATAGCGTATTTTCAAACAACGAGTTTGTGTCAGCCTCATTTTAAATTCAGCTGGACAAAGAGATGGAAAATAAATTCACATAAATCTTCGAAAGTTTAAAGAAAAAAAAATAAGCCACAATTTAGTACTAACCATGACACTTTACTGCAGTCAATAGCACTGGTGCGATTTTTATTATGCTTTCAATCCAAAGCCTCAAAATTGTTATGATCATTAGAACCTAGTTATTTCTACAGTAAGTACACTTGTAGTTCCTTGACAGACAGGACTCCTACACTGCTTCAGGTAAAATGTAATTCATAATGGGAAGATGGTTTCGACAAACACAGGCACTTAGAGTTCAGTATTTCTTGCCAATGCTTTCAAAATATTTACTGCCCACTACACCTCCCTCCTTCTTGAGTATTTTTAAACATTTCAGTGTTTTAAAGTAGGTGATCTTTAAAGAAGGAGAAAAAGAAGACTAGAGACATAGCAAGCTAAGATAGCCCTTGACTCATGTGGAAAAAAGGACTAGAACCAAGATCCAAGAAGTTTGCCTTTACTGAGTTAACCCTAAAAGAACAATTCAGAAGGGGTGGGCAGTGGGTTCTCGGCGAAGCCTTTCAAAGCGCACCTCTCGGAGGTCACAGTGACATGGGAATGAAGAGGCCGCTCTGGAGTGTGAAGGGGTCTGACTATGAAAGAAAAAAAAAAAAATCCTGTCTCTCCAAATTAAATGAGACAAATAACACGTCTGTCTTCCTATGTACTGAAGTCGTCTACGTTGTGTTGGTATTTATTGAGGTTGTTCACCACGTAGTTCAACCCCCCCCCAGAGTTGTATATAATCGTATCAAATGCAACAGTAGTCTTCTCCCCCCACGACATTTCACAGCCCAGAGATAAGCACTTTCCACTACTGCAGCTGGGTTTTGTAAAAATATTAATTCTGTAAGTCTAAGTAATATGCTTATTTTGCTACTTCTAAATATTTTCTTCATTTTAGATGTTATTTATTGATATCCCACTGTGAAAGCTTCGGATTTGGATCATTTGCAACCGCCCGCCTTCAAGATGCAACCATACTAACTACAGTGTAGTTCTGGTCTTATCACTGAGTACTTGCATTGTTTTGACTTGTGAATAATATTCGTAGCTGAATCACCGACTGTATTATTATGGCTACTTTGCCTTCCTCGCAAACTGTTGTTCTTCCCTGAAGTTAATAACTGTGTCGCTCCCCTTCTTAGTGTTCTATATGCTTATTATCAATTTATTCCCACACTCTCCCTTCGTTTTGTAAAACTCCTCTCAATAGGGTCCATCATTTCTGGTATTTACTTGGAGACATGGAGCAGCTTCTGACCTGCCCCAGTCAGGACCGGCTGTTCTCCCTGCATACTCACGGCTGGACCCCTGAGGATTCCCTCCTCGTCTCTCCTGTCGAATCTGCTTTTTTGAATTACATATATTCCACTTTCTATGCCTAATTCTCTTGTTTTGTGAAATCCTATTAATATTCTGATAAACGATGCATGAAGAGGAAATATTATGAGGCTCAGGCTGTCTGAAAATATCTTTATTGGAGACTCACATTTAATTCAGAGCTTGGCATGACACAGAAAGTAGGCTTATATTCATTTTTCTCCCTGAAGTTTGAAGGCAGGACTTCTGGCTTCCAGGACTGCTACTGAAAACTCTAAAGACATTACAATTACTGATCCTTTGTAAGTAATTTGCTTTTTTCTCTTTACATACTTTTAGAATTCTTTGTCTCTGGTGTTCTGAAATGTCCTAATGATGTTCTTTGATGTCAATCTAATTTCAACCACTGACCCACGTACTAAGCGAGCTGTTTCAAATAGGAAACTTATGCCTGAGAATTTTTTTTTTCATTGTGTGATGTACATCCTCCCCTCCATTTTCCATTTTTTTTTTTCTTTCTTTCTGGAAGGCATTTTGTTTGGATCACAGACTTCTTAGATTGGACCTGAAATTTTCTTATTACTTTACCTCCTAATTTCCTTCACTTACTCTTTTTGCCCTATTTTCCTAGAGATTTCCTCACCTTTATCTTGGAATACTTTTATTTACAGATCAACAATTACTGAGCAATTGCTACATGTCAGGTGGTGGTCTAAGTGCTGGGGATACAGGAGTGGAACAAAGCAGATGAACAAATCCTTGCCCTTACGGAGCTGACGGCCTACTGCTTCTACCTTCTATTATCTTAGACAAACAGGACAAGTAGAGTTATTAGGCAAACAATAAACAACATAAGTCGTTTTTGTGAGTTTCCTTCTTTTACGAGGAAGGAAATTAAAGTTAAGCGGCATTGACTAGGGTGCTGAACTAAAGAATAAAGCAAGAAGAGAGGCTGCAATCTGAGACCTGTTGGTCAGGAAAGGTTTCCCTGAAAAGGTGAAATTTAATTAAGTATCTTATTGAAGTGAGGGAATGAGGCTTACAGATCTCTGTGCGGATGGCATTTCAGACAGAGAAAAAAGACAGAGTCGATACCACAAGGAAGGAATGGCCCCCATGCCAGAGGAAGACCAAGAAGGCCTGTGTGACTGGAGTGGAACACGTGAGGAGCCCATGAGTCAGTAATGAGATTATACAGGAAACAATTCTGGAGCGGGGGTGGGGCAGGGCAGATCCTGGCCGGCCTTGTTGATCTTTCTAAAAACTTCAGCTCTTACTCTGGTTAGATGAGAAGCCATTTTCTCAGGATCACTCTGGTTGCTCTGCTGAGAAGAAACTGTAAGTCTCTCTTCTAGGTGTAATGGATGACTGAAAAGTTTAACTCGACATTCCAGTTATGAAAAGCAGGGGTCCCTCCTGTGTTACCTCTCCTGAGAATGAAATCCCAGAACTGTATCAGGGTGGGAGGGGCCCTATGGAATCTGCTTCTCCAACAGAACTGCACCCAATTCTGTCTTTTTGTCAACTCCACCCCCTCACCCTTCACTTTTAGAGATGTCGCCAATCCCTGAAACCTTCGGGGGGACCGGAGGTATACATCTGTTTATTACCCTCCCTCTCCAACAAGTTACCAGTCATCCTGCTTTCCAGCTGCCAACATTTCGTGGTAGTCATCTTCTAGGCTACTCTCTTTGTCCTTGCAATTTTATCTTATTTTTATTTTTATTCTCATTTGGTAGGGATCTCAGGGGGGCAAAGAAATGCATGCTGACTCTGCCATTCTAAACAGAAGTTGAAATATAGCATTTACGCACGCCCGCGTCCACACACACACAACAGTACCAAAGAGCCAAAATAAAACGCAAGTCAGTTAAGTATGAAGCCTCTGGAGCGAGGACACCTCTTTTCAAGAACAGCTTTGGCGAGGTTATTTCAACTCTCTGTCCCCTCAATTTGTCTCTCTGTAAGATAAAGAAAATAACAAAACCGCCCTAGACATGTTGTGATTATAACACGAATTAATACATCTAAGTTAATTTACCTGCCACATGGTAAGTGCTCAACAAATATTCATCGTTATTAGTGAGCTCACTAAATGTGTGCGCGTGCCGTCTTAACACCAAGAGGGAGAAATGCACCGTTTTCACACTAAGGTTTTGCAAAAATATTTGTTTCACACCAGAAATAATCCACTAAAATGTATCTAATTATCTTCGGAATTGCCTTTTCTTGATCCTTCTATTTATTTGCTCTTCATTTTTTCTTCTTTCATCTGTTCCAACTTGCTAGTCCCACACCCATTCTCAGTTTTCTTCTACTGAGACATCAAATAATGTATGAATCTGTTACTGTGGCACGAGGTGGCCTCTCCTGCTGGCCTCCTATTTCCATTCGCGGCAGGTCTCTATCACACGGTACCCAACTCAATCTTGGCACCTTCCTGCTTAGCTTCTCCTGGGTCTGGATCAGAACTTCAGTGTTAATTTTTCAGCCCCGGTGCTCTTCTTACTGCCAGCTTTGCACCAGGCTTCTCTATTTTTACCTCTCACACATACTTGGCATCAAAGGACAGGGTTTCCTTTGTGCTAGCAGAGGCACAAAACGGCATCAAAATCAGTCACAGCCCTCCTGGTTCAGGGAAGTGTTTCAATAAATGAATTTTTATGCCTTCCTCTGTGGCAGTAAACCATTACAAACTCGATTTTATTTTCTAACTACTCAATCATATTTCTAGCCATTTATGGATGTACACATGTATATATGTAATCGTATACATGTGTATTTTAAAATGAAGAAAGAGTAATGCATACAAAGTTCATCTTTAAAAATTTGTGATTTTATCTATTCTGTCTGACATAAGCTCTCAGCTTCGGTCTTGCATGACCAACCAGTTTAGTAACCCCTCCAATCTCTATATTTTGTTTACCCTTTTGTTGGTGGGTATATTTATACATTTTTTTCCAATTGTCTGTTTGGGCTTATTTCGACAGCTTCTAAATTGGATGCCACTGAAAATAACTTTCATCAGAAACTTCGAGACCTCTTTTTCACAGGTCAGAAGTTGAATCCTACTTAGATCAGAGTGACTTGCTGGAATGACAGGTCAGAGCCTCACTGGCTCTGCCCTAAGCAGACCCTGTTCTTTTGCTGTTGAGCTAGAAAGCACCAGCGTTACTATAAATTCTCCTGAGCAAATGAAAACAGCACAGAGTGGGCAGTTTTTTATTCTTTTTCTCTATTTAGTTTATCCAAATATCTAACCCCTTGGTGGGGGAAGGGGATATAAAATGCAGTGTATTAGTGTCTGAGATTTTTGGCTTTCTTCTTTGCGTATTTTGAGGAACAAATGAAACCTATATGAAATCACTTTGTAAACTTGAAAGAGCCTCTATGAACATAAAAAACTATCATCTCCTCAGATATGGGGTATTTTCTTCAACTAACTTGTAGCTTGACCAATAATGTTCTTTACAGAAGCAAAAACAATCTTAAAACAATCTCATGGGCCACGGGATCGAGCCCTGCGTCAGGTCGTGCACCCGGGGGCGTGTGCTTGAACATTCTCTCCCTCTGCCCACCCCCCTACTCGTGTGCACTCTCTCTCATTCTCAAATAAATAGATAAATCTTATAAAAGAACCTAAAAATTAAAAAAAGGTAAAGCTGTTTCATGGTATAAGTTAAAGGCCTTAAAAGTCTAGGCCACTGAGAAATTATCCTTTTAGCTACATGATAAACACTAGAATGTGAAGCGACCTTCTTGCTCATCCAGTATATAGCATCACTTCATCTGCTTCATGTCTGAGACCCGTCCCTCCAGTTATTCCTTCCAACACAGCTTGCACACTTTTATCATTATGTGCCATTATATCATTACACACCATAATCATTGTATCCCTACATTTATCATAGGATTTGTATAAAACAGCTTTTGGAATTAACCAGGTGGAAAGAACTGTCGACTCTTCCGTGTTAGAAATTGTAAGTATGCTATGGGGGGTAAAACACAGCCTGCCATCTGTTTGTAGAAATAGTGTTATCGGAACATAGCCACGCTCATTCGTCCACATATCGTCCGTGGCTGCTGTTGCACTAGAACAGCACGAGTAGCTGCAACATCAACCGTGCGGCCCACGAAGCTCAACATCCGAATTCTGCAGCCCTTCACAGCAGGTTTGCTGGCCCCTCCTCCTCCAGCATCTCGGCACGCCCACTAGAATCCTAGCGCCGAAAAACCACAGCATCCTTTGGGTAAATACCCAGGAGTGCACGATCACTGAACCCTACCTCTGAAACTAGTAATACACTCAATGTTAATTAATTCAATTTAAAATTTTTTAAAAAGTTCCTCGAATCTGGTAACACTGGGGGAAAAAAAAAAACATCATCAAGAAACCTCTTGAATGGCGAAGACTTTCTATTAGGAATGGAGGAGCTGACGGAGATAATTAATTACCTAATTGCTCAACAAGCTTTTTCTCATTCTAGTTGTCTTGAGAATACCGATGTATTGTTTGTTTACTTCAGCTTTTTCTGTTTTTGATCTTGAAGAGAAAGGAGAAGAGAGCCTCCGTAGAAAGAAAAAGTCACTTTGAAAAGAGAATAGGTCTCTCTCAAACACAGAGACCAGCTTTTGCAGGCTGATTCTCACGTCGCTAACAGGACAATGAGCTTTAATAATTTTTAATCAAAACACTATAAACAGTAAACCTGAGTTTTATAAAATTATGCACATTAAAAGCAAGTGTGGCAAATATTTTCTTGACAACAAAGCAAAAATTTAGTAACGGTAATTTATGGCTCTTAGAGAATAACCACAAAATCTATAACCTCTAAGCAACAGTTTACCTTAAGTCTTATTTATTACTGTATACATTCGTCATTTACTTCCCCAAGACTTTGCCAGTGAAAATAGCAATTAACATCTATGGGCAGACCTCATTTTATTGCACTTGACACACAGGGAAGGCTGTCCTAAAATGTGCCACTAGGGCATATTGATTATTTCAAACAAAAGTTCCTTAATAAACAGCCAGTGTAACACTCTAACCCCTCTTTGTCCCCAGGAAACAGAAAATAAATCTCCCATGCGAAAGGAACCCTCCTGTAACAGGGAGGTGGGCACCAAGTGTGTGGGCACCATTTTTGCAACATTTGCTCACTTCGTGTCTCTATATCCCATTTTGTTCATTCTCACACTATTTCAAACTTTTCCACTATTCTATTTGTTACGGTGCTCTGTGATCAGGGATCATGACTCACTGAAAGTTCAGACGATGGTTAGCATTTTTTAGCAATCAAGTATTTTCTAATGAAAATACGTGTTTTTAGCCATGTTATTGCACACTTGGACTACAGTATACGGTAAACATAACTTTTATAGGCACTGGGAAACCAACAATTTCATTGGACTTGCTTTATTGCAATATTGGCTTTTTTGTGACAATCTCGAACTGAACCTTTAATGTGTCCCAGATATGCCCATATTACTGCACATAGTTTCCGTGGGTTAGGAATTCAGCAGTGTCTCAGCTGGCCGGTTCTCCCTGCAAGTCTCTCCTGAAGTTGGTAGCAGTGAGGATGTCAGCCGGCGCGGCAGTCATCTAAAGCTTGACTGTTGCTGGAAGGATCTGCTTCTCCAGGACGTGACCCGCACGCCTGGATTTCACGAACACTCCCCTCCAAGTCCCACCAGCTTCTTTACCCGTAGCCTAGTTCTAAAGCCACTACCACGTTTTAGGTTTTTGTTATGGCAGCACTGCACAACCAGTTATCAAAATCTAGATTCGTTATCTACTGCTGTATAAAAAAAAACTTCTAAGAGTTTACAACAATTTATTTTATTATCTTACAGTTTCTGCGGTCCAGAAATTCGGGCACAGCTTAGCTAGGTGGTCTTTCATGAGGATGTTGGCCAGGGCTGTCGTCATCAGAAGGCCTGGAAGCCCTGCTTCCAAAGTTGCTCACTCACATGTCTGATGGTTTGAGTGTCCTCATGATAGGGTAACTGGCTTCCCCAGAACTAGTGACCCAGGAGAAAGGACAAGGTCGAAGTTGGGTGTGTCTTTTGTGACTTAGCCTTATAAGTCACACTGGGTCATTTCCTTCAATACGGTCTTGGATAGGCACATAAGCCTTGTTCAGTGTGGAGATGAGAATCATTAAGGGCTGTCTTGGAAGCTAGCCACCGCACCATAGTTCCTAGTTCATTTATTCCCTGTAGCAACTTTAAAGAGTAGTTTAATATAGGTCTACTTTTCCTCATCCAATTGCAAAATCTATTAGGCCCTGAGAACAAATGTTTTCTTAAAGCTCTATCGCCAAACTTTCACCAACCTGAACTCATCTGTCAGCAAAATGCGGTCTAAACTTTTAAGAGGCTAATTACAGTCTCTACTTATCCTACTTAGTGTCAACATTCCTGTATTTTACTGTATAAATGCACCTGATCACATGGTATGATCCCAGACTTTCCTGGAGTGTTGGGTAATATAAAATATCTGAACCATACTGGTTTTTCTAAATCCTAAAAATTACGAGGTCCAAAAGATACCTGGCTCCAATGATTTGGGATAAAGTTTAACTTACTTACAGGGAATGCCCATCTGTTTTGCTTTACTATTCAGTCTGTAGCAACCCCTCTGATGCCAGAGGCCACGTATAACTTGTTTTAATTCTCCTGAAGTCATCAACAAACAAGTGCAGGGAAAGTGCCCAAGAACAGCTCATCTCTTAATTGGGGGACTAAAAAAACTATACGAAGGAAATGAGAACCAACACCCTCTCACGGCCACTCTCTTCTCCCATCACCATAGTCTGGAGTCCTCACCGTCCTTTCTCTGATTTTCTCCCTTCTCTTTCTCTCCTACAACATGGTTTCTTCATGTTCACCTGACATTCTTCCTTGACATTTCCAAAATACAGTAATTATCCTCCCCCCACCAAAAAAAACCTGTAACAAACGAAGCGTCTGTAGCTTCCGGTAACTAGCATGTGTGTGTATATACTGGGCCACCCGGCCCCATAGGAGAGGCTACTCCACGCTCCCGGGGTCCATCTCTGACTCGAGCCAGAGCTGCGGCAGACGACTCCTAAGTACACTGACAGCGTCTCACTTGAACCACCCAAGCTCCTCTGCTTCCCTGCCCGAGGGCTTACCCAGCCACGGAGCCTGGGCAGCCTGGAAGCACCAAGACTTTTAACTTCTTCAACCAGTGAACTTGGGATGAACATCCATCTTCCCAGGCTCGCAGAAGAACAAGCTCAGGGGCTGAAAACAATGAAGGTTTCTTTCTCAAGTACTCCAGTCCTGCCGCAGGTCCAGGCGACTCCCCAGGTTGGCTGTCCCCCACGAGGTGCCTCTAGTCACCAGTGCAGGGCGCAAAGAGAGTCCTACACCAACAAGCAGCACGTAAGTGCTTCCACGAAGTACCGGGCATCACTGCTGCTCACATTTTATGAGCCGAAGCGCGTCACAGGGCCACACCTATCCTCCGGGGAACAGGGAAATACAAGCCCAGCGTGTCGCCCACCAGAGAGAAGAGCTCGATGGTGCGGGGCAGGAGCAATGCCAGTCACACGATCGGTGCGCCTCCCTTTGCAACTTCCTTTTCTCTCAATGTTCTTTTGACATGTGTCCATGTTAATCCACGTAGGTTTAGTCAGTCCTCATCGAAGTCCCGTATTCCACTGTATGTGTCATAATGTTTCTTTTCCTACTGATGGTTTTGAAGGTTCTTTCCAGTTTTTTGTTAAAACAAACAATACGGCTAAGAAACTGAATACAGGCCATTTTATTTAAAATAGAGGCAAGAGATGAGAAGGGAGAGCTCTCACACCCTACCACTCCTCAAGGACTACAGACCCCAGCAAGAAAAAGCCTCTTTTACTACTCCAGCAGGAAGCAGAATTTCTCCTTGTCCAGCAACAAGCTCAACCCACAAGAAAACTCAGCTCAGCTGAATTCTTGCTTTCCGCCAATGGACTTTCTATTCAAGCAGCCCCTCCCAACTTGCTCTTGTTCTTTACAATGTTCCTCTCCTTTCATCTCCAGACTTGCCTATGGTTTCCTATAGCTCCCACGTCCCAAAGGGCAATCCCTGTGCCGTTTCCAAATAAAACGATTTTGCTCGTAAAATAACTAGCTGTTTTGCTTTTAAGGATATTTTATGAATAGTTAACAAGTATTTCTTTAGACCACTGTTCTAATTTAAGTGCCATTTCATGAGCAGGTCCAAGCTGAGATGGAGGGAGGGATCAAGAGAAGCCTAAAAGACTTGGTGCACAGGCCTAGCGTGTCAACTTCAGAGACGAAGAGGAATCAAAGCCAACACTACATACTTGTCAATTCGTGACTGTTCTGAAGAAATTAAGTGGGTATTATTTTCAGAGCACTTTTTTTTCTCCATTGAACAGAACAAAAAGCCAAGGTTGTTGACAATTCATCATTCGGCTAACAAACACCAAAATCAGATATTCTAGTAATTTTCTGTATCCTAGTCAAACTCTTGAAAAATCATAAGAACAAATGCAATTTAATATTACTAATAGAAGACACACCTTTGAAGCATTCTGCAAATGTCAAGATGAGTGAAGTGTTTGACAAGACAAAGAAGGTGAATCAACTACAATGCTTTCCACTTTCAAGTGAAAAGAACCCAGTGAAAATGCCATAAAACATTTGCCTAGAACAAAATGTGCTAGGGGAAAAATTGATGCGATGGAAGGAGGGGGAAAAAAGTCCTCTCTAAAAGTCGAGGACAGGGACAAAATAATAATAAAAATTCAATTGAGTGAGACTAACTTCATAACAACTACCGAACAGGAAGGGCAGCAACATAATTGCTTATGTAGAGTTGGACCGAACGGTGAGATTTTTCATAGTGCTTTCCACTCAAGGTGAGCGGACAGCTTTGTCTCGAAGTCATTTTTACTAAATGGCACCTTCTGCTTTGTCTTTTGCTTTCTCTTTATGTTTGTCTGAGCTATCATTTCTTACATCTCTGTAAGTATCATGGGTAAAGTAAGGCTTCTTTTACACACTGCTAAACACTCACTCTTTAACACATGTAAGAAACGCCAGTTATCTCCAACTGCCTAAAATTCTAAAATAGTTTAATGGAAGAAATCATTTGTTTTTCTCCATCACTGTTCATAAATGGCCAGATTACCACTGGAAGCCACGCAAGTGTTTATTATTTTCATAAGCTATCCTGGAGTGAAGTAAAAAGATGATTTGTCTAAATGCGGGCTTAACAGATATCCTGGGCATTTAACATCTCACTGAAAAAAAAGGCCTAAAGCCCATTACTTTCAAGAAGTAGTGTTTGTCATGGCCATTAAACAAGAAGAAAAACACAGGCAGATTAAAAAAATAAAATAAACTGAATTTTTGGGCTACTGATGACAGAACCTTCCCCAACATTTGCGGGTTTGGGGCAAAAGGACGGAGGCTTACTTATCAGATGTCTTTTAACAACCCGGAAGCCCAGGTGTGAATTTAGAAATCTGGGAGTCCTTGAGTAAGAACGAGGTCACATGGGAAAGCGTGTGGCCTCCCCTCTTCTCACCTTTCCTCTGACTTCACTGCACTCCACGTAGCTAGTGTGCACACTAGCCTGCATAACTTGGGTCTGTCCCAAATCCCCACAGTCATTCTTTCCGCTACTCACAGGGCCTCTGTGCGCATGCTGGTGTCATCGTCTGCCCTCAAGAGGGTGGACTTGGGGAAGATAACCATGCAGGCCCTCAGTATGGCGTGAGGCCATTTAAGCAGGTGCCCTGGGGTCCTGCATCGCTGCAGCGTGGTATACAAGAGGGAGTGAAGGTTCTAAGAGAACACGTCCCCTTAGGCCCACAGACGCCTCTCCCTAGGAGGCGCGGCACAACCGTAAGAGGGCCAGAGTGGAGCCCTCTAAACTGTGGGGCGCAGCTCAGGGGCCCCTTTCAGCAGGCCTAAGTATTGTACTGATTAATGAAACATTCTTTTTTTTTAAAGATTTATTTATTTTAGAGAGACAGCCAGAGCGTGTGCATGTGTGAGCGAGTGGGAGGAGGGGGAGGGAAAGGGAGAGAAGCAGATTCCCCTCTGAGCGCAGAGCCCAACGTGGGGCTCAATCTCACGACTCAGAGATCATGACCTGAGCCAAAAATCATGAGTCAGACGGACGCTCAACCGACTGAGCCACCCAGACGCCCCCAAAACGTCTCTTTTAAGGAACTGGCTGTCAAGCAAGGGCTACATATACCAAATCTTCTTAGAGAGCCACTCAGAGTGACAGTCCTAGCCTGCCTGGGACTGCAAGTGAGAGCAGAGGATCTAAGATTTCTAAGAGGGGTGCCTGGAGAGAGAGATTATGTGAAAAGAATGCTCTCATGGCTGAATCAAAAAATAGAATGAGGGTGGGAGGACACATCTCTCACATCACAGTCGTCTTTTCATCATAGTTCCTCTCCTTCTCATTAATTCACCTCATTCATAAGGAAGTCTTAAAAGACCTGCTGTGCTGTGGCGCTTGGACAATGACAAGAAGGGGACAAAGAGAATGTCAATGTACCAGTTCCCATCTTCAGCCCTCTGGGAACCTTCCTGGAACACCAAACACTTGCATGCAAGAGCAACAGAAGAGAGGGACACGGTTTGCGCTCAAGGACTAAGACCAAGTACGCGAGCTCAGTAAAGGTAGACAGAACCAGGGTCAAGTGGTCAGGAAAAGGCTGCTTCAATTCTGGTGCCATCTGGTCAGAAATACTCAGATTCTGTTGTTGCTAGAGTAATTTCTCTATGTTCTTTTCCCAGTTCTACTCCAAGTCATTCCCATTAAAATAAAAATAAATCACATCACCTAACCAGGTAAGGATAGGAGTAAATGTCAGCAACTCAGGGGCTGCCTCCGATCGTGCTCAATTTCCTCAAATTCAGACACATACACCAAGTGAAATAATAGCCACATACACTGACCATCTTGAAAGGTTTATGTTAGTAAAATGAGGAATATTAATACTGTTATGTACTTAATATGTTGTCTTTGAATATTGAACAATCACAATAGAGAGTTATATGGGTAAGAACTATTGACATGAGGTTCGGATTAAGTGTTGCTTACTGCAGAATACAAAAGGTCTCTTGTCTATGCAAATCACCTAGAAACTCACTAATACAAGGCTCTGTGCTGGACATGAAATTTAAGAGGTCTTTGAGAATGAGAAAAGGGAGAATAAGTTTTGATAGAAGTGACTCTAGACCCTGATTACCATGGAAGACAGCACTATAGGGGGTCAAACCGAAACATGTAGGGTTCGGATTAGGAAATTTGAGGTGAAAACACCCTCCTGTATGTCTCCTCTACTCTCAATACTCCAAACTGCTTCACTTCTGACAGCAGATGTGTGGGTTTCTCCACACATCAAGCAATTCCTCCACACCAGCTGCCATGTCGTACAATTTAACTCACTTCCATCACTATCTCACCGGAGAGAGCCTCAAATCCCACAGGCGTTCAGTCCTCGAAACAAGCATTCAGTGCTAGAAGAATGCCCCCACCCCGCCCCCATTTCAGAGGCCAATGCCAGATCCAGGTGCTTCTGTGCTTCTGACCAGCCAGCTATCAATCAGCGGTAACCATGACACCATCCCTTGGATGAATTTGCTAGAGCAGCTCAAAGAATTCAGGAAAATTAGTCCATGAACTAGCTTACCAGTTTTTATTATAAAGGATTTGATCGAAAAGCCAGAGGAAGAGATACACAGGGTCCCAAGCACAGGAGCTTCTGTCCCCGTGGAAAGCGGGGTCTACCACCCTCCCAACATATACATGCATTCTTGTTCACCAACCTGGAAGCTCTTCAAATCGCATCCGTATGTGTTTTTATAGAGGATTAAGTATATACACGATTGATTAAACCATTTGCCATTGATGACCAGTTCAACTTCCAAACTCTCCCTCCTCTCCAGGAGTCAGGTGTGGGACCCAAAGTTCCAATCCTCTCATCACCTGGCCAGGTCTCCTAGCAACCAACCTCCCATCCTTTAGGGGCTTTCCAAAAGTCACATCATTAACACAAATTCGGGTAAGGTTCAAAGAGGCTTGTAATGAATAAGAAGGCCCCGCTTTTCACTTTTATTATCCTGGGGCTATTTCAGGAACTGGAACTATTTGAGGACAAAAGACCAAATATCATAACAAAAGATTCTCCCATTGCTCTAATGGTTTAGTAAACCACAAGAGATTTAGAAGCTGTAAACCAGGAACAGAGATGAAGATCAAACAGAAGTGTCTTATCATAAATCACAGTATCATAGGGACCAACTGATTGATCGAGAATAGAGCCCAAAGAGAATATCACCTGAGTTTTGTCTTAAGAAGTAAAATGGGACTAAGAACAATGTGCAAACGGCCAAGCGATCCCTACACCAGATACATCAGATCAGTGCTCCTTGGGAACAAATCAAAGAAAGGATGAGTAGCAGATGTGCAGTCCCCCACTGTGCCTTCGCCTTAGGGAAGCCCACAGAAACCTAACAGGGCTAGATGTCAATTCTGAGCCTGATTAGGGAAGCCCCAGCTTCTGCTTAAGTGTAATCCAAAACCAGAATATAATAATACTAAGATTTACCAAACCCTGCCTCCAACTCTATCCTGTCAGCCCAGCATTAGTAACTGGAAGAAGCACCAGGAACTTCTTTTTTTTTTTTTAAATAGAATTGTTAAATCACTTTATTGTATACCTGAAACTAATACAACACTGTATGTTAACTATATTGGAATTTAAAAAGCCAGGCATGTTAGGGGCTCATCTCTCCTGCGCAGGACCTAGGGCTTAGTGCCTGAGGTAGAGCACAGACCCGTTGCTTCTCAGCAAAGTTCTGTATTTTTGAGATTCCACCAGATTTTGGATTCTTATGCCTGGGGTGTGTATTCTGGTTTTGCTTTTGTCAAGAGTGTCTCTGCCTCTCTTACCCGTTTTGATGCTGCCCTTTTATCCTTTATTGTGGAGGCTCAGGAAGCACCAGGAGCTTCCATAGTTGGATTACCTGTTGAGATCAAAGCCCGTGGTGCCAGCCAAGGGACAGCGAGCTAGTAGCAGGATTCACTCCATCAACCATCACAGTTGCGGAAGCAATGACCATTCTCCTTGCGTGGGTGCGAACGAGGGATAGCAGGCATCTAAGCCAACCTTGCAGCTGACCGGCACGGACAGTCCTGTGCAGATCGTAACTAGTTTCCACAGAGGTTTACAGACCATCTTCTTTTCTGGGAGGCCGATTTACAAGGCTTATGTCTTGGAAAAAATAACCCTTACTTTCAGGAAGGTTACCAAGGCAAAAATCAATCTCGGAACAAGATTTGGAGTTCATCTTAAGAAAAAAAATATAATTGGATAGAGTGATAAACAGAAGACAACGCTAGCACATTTAATCAGGGACGCTCATTCTTCACCCCTCCCTGTATCCACGCCTTTTGCCAGATGACTTTGCAGTTCCTCCCATAAGGAGGTGGAGAATATCCCTTCTGCCACTTGATTCTTGGTTCAGGCATTTGATTTGTTTTGACATTAGGGTGTTTGCAGAGGTGACACAAGCAGACACTTGGAAAAGTACTTGGGAAGTAGGTTTGCTCCTGAACTTTCACATTGCCAAGAGAAAGATGTTCAGGAGGAAAATTTTTCCCTTCTCCCCTCCAAGATTACATTGAAACGAGACAGATTAAAAGGAGAAAAACAAATTGAATTATGGATGTATGGGACCTCACAAAGACATGAGACTTCCCAGCAATACGGCAATTGAGGCTTATGTACCATCTCAAGCTAAGAAAAGGGGGACAGAGGTCTGGGAAGATAGTTCAAAGGAAGAGGACAAGAACAAATGTGTGATAAACCGTTGTTTGTCATGCCATGCAGAAAAGTCTTTCTGATATAAAAAGTTATCTCTGGTAATAGCTCTCTTCCTGCTACAGACCCCCTATATAAATTCTTGTAGGCAGTGAAGGCAGAAGTAAAGAGCTCCTCCTGAGTCTGCTGGGCCTTGATGGCTTTCAGCTCAAAATCACCCATATGCCGAAGCGGCACACTCTGGGTGGCCTGCCCTGAGCCCCCTCAAGAACATGGCCAGCTACTCCACTGGCCCAAGGAAGAGAACTACAGGCATGCGGATCAGAGCACCATCAGCCAGACTCAGTCTGCACTGGCCAGGTCCCAGCCTTGGCCACAGACACACGAGTGAACCCTGAAGAAACCAGCAGAACCATTCAGCTCAGCTCAGATCAGCCAACCTTTGATCTGAACCACAGACTCAAAGGAAATAATACATGATTTTTGTTTTAAGCACTAAGGTCTGGAGTGACACTAATAACTAAGCAATATAATGTTTAAAACTATCTTGAGGAAGTACTTTCACTTTGAGAATAATAAGACAGATGTAAGAGAGAACACCAAAGGGCTAAAGGAAAGTTCTTTAGAAATGACATCAATGCATATAAACAAAGCCTATCCCAAAAGCAATTAAAGCATCTGAAATGTCCAAAACACATCGGCACTACTAATTAGAGGAAAATTAGGTAACCCTCAAAAGCCTACCCACGGTCATATGTATCTTTATGCTAAAAACATGCCAAGAGAGCAGCTGTCATTTTGTCCGTAACTAAATATTTTTTTAGGCTAACAAGGTTCTTCACTTTTTTTGGTAAAACAGTATTTCCTTATCTTCCATAGAGATGTATAATCATGATAATAGAATTAAGATCATTTATTAACTAAAGAAAGCAGAAGGCCAAATATACCCCTATTTCCATATCTCCACAATTTCCATAAAATTCACGACAGAATTCCAACAAGTTGATGGCGCGTTATATGTATTAGTTGGTGAACGTTTTCATAAGGCAGAAGAAATAAAATCTAATCAAAGAACACACTTTGCCACAAAACTGGTTTCTTAATCAGCACGCCATCATCTCAAGAATTCAACAATTTGGGGGCGTCTGGGTGGCTCAGTCGGTTAAGCGTCTGCCTTCGGCTTGGGTCGTGATCCCAGGGTCCTGGGATCGAGCCCCACATTGGGCTCCTTGCTCAGCGGGGGTCTGCTTCTCCCCCTCCCTCTGCCCCTCCCCCACTGGTGCATGCCCCCCCACAAATAAATAAAATTAAAAAAAAAATTCAACAATTTGTAGGTGCAGTACAGACTTTCAAAGTTTCTTCCTTTGTTTATCAATGCAACTCTCTACTCTTTCTGGTGATGGGTTTAAGACAGGCTGCCCCAGAATATGACACTTTGATATGTGGATTATTTTGAGCTGAAGACAATGAAGGACCGGACTCAGGAAGAGCTTTTTACCTCTCCCTTAATTGCTTAAAGGAATTTAGATAGGGGGCCTGTACCAGGAAGAGAGCTGTTACCACAGATAATTTTTTCTATCGAAAGACTTACCTGCATAGCATGGCAAACATTTGTTTGCTAAATATTTCCTCTTCCATCTTCTTGTGAATTGTCTTCTTCCTATTTGAAGTCCCAAACCCCCATCCCCTTCTCCTTAGCTCATCATGGCATATAAGCCTTAAATGTCTGGCTGTTGGGAAATCTCCAATCTTTGTGGTTCCCATTCTTATGGAACTAGTTTTTTTTTTTCCCCTCCTGTTAATCTGTTTTATGTCAATTTAATTATTGGACTGAAGAACCTGGAGGGAAAGGAGGAGAAAGTTTTTCTCCCCTCCACTGAACAAAGCCTCTAATTTTACTACTTCTGTTCACAACGTAGAGACCAAGGGCAGGCCACCCCAAGATGGGCCACTTCAGCATGCATATTAGAGTTAAAACCAAACAAAACCCAGCAGATTTAGGAAAAGCTCTTTACCATCCCTCAACTACCAGTTTATACGAGGAAAAGAGCATGCATGCATGCATTTGACGGGGGGGGGGGGGGGGGGAGGGAGAGGGAGAGAGAGAGAGAGAGAGAAAACACATGTGTGCACCAACAGGGGGAAGAGCAGAGGGGGAGGGACAAGCAGACTCGGCACTGAGCACGGAGCCTGATGCAGGGCTCGATCCCAGGACCCTGAAAAGGAAGACAGCTCTTAAAACAGATTCCTCTTGTGGCGCCTGGGTGGCTCAGTCGGTTGAGTGTCCAACTCTTGGTTTCAGCTCAGGTCATGATTTCAGGGTCCTAGGATCAAGCCACTTGGGGTTCTGACCTCAGAAGGGAGTCTGCTTCTCTCTCTCCCTCTGCCCCTCCCTCCCACTCATGCTCTCTAAAATAAATAAATAAAATCTTAAAAAAAAAAAAAAACCAGATTCCTCTTTACCCAAGAACCTTATCTACACGATAGGGCAATCTTTGTTTTCCAACCATCTCCTCTCACTTTCCTGCTAAAGGTCTTTCTCCCCTCTGTATCCTCAGACCTCTAGCCCTCTCCTGAGCTCATGTAAACCTCATGCTACCTCATTGTCTTTGGAACTTCATGACTCTGTGGATTCCCCATACATATACAACTAAATTTGATGCTCTTCTGTTAATCTGTCCATTTGATTCTCAGTCCACCTAGAAGGACCTGAAGGGAAGAAGAAAATTCTCCCCCCTTACCACCACCATGGGATTAAAAGACTCCGGGCAGATATCTGGAATCCGAACCTAACAGGTCTGATGCCTCTATGTGAGCTCCGTGTTAGAAACGGAAACTACAAAATCAAGACTGCCATCATCGAAGAGCAGAGAGTACGGTGGTATCATTCAGACAGGTGAGTATTCATAGGGTAGAACCAACGGGGTGGCAGGGGGAGGCAGCAGGAGAGAGGGGCATTTTCTAAGTCGTGTAGCAGCCGAGAGGAAAAGGTAATTTTGTGCTACAGTCATTAAGAAAAGCTCCAAGGGGGAAATGGTACATATTTTAGGCTTTAGGTAGAGAGAAAGGCTGCCCTGCAGAGGAAGACAGTGATGCAGAAATCAACAACGAGAAAACCTAACGCAGATAAATCTTACTTAATGGGGATTAATCAAAATTCTTATACCACTATAACGATACCTCTTAGACCATGAACAAACATTAACTGAAATCCAATCACACATCTGAAAATAAATGCCCTTTGCGTGATTTATGGTTTATTTTAGAAGTCCAAGGACTGCTTCCTATTATGAAAAACATATTATCCCTGTGACTCAAAAGTGAGGAACAAAAATATTTTTAGGAAGATGAACAAGTGACAAACCAAGAGGTAAGTGACGTTCCCAAGGTCATCTAACATCAATCCTCCCTGATACTTTTCTCCTTGTACCTATCCAAAACAACCAGGATCACACTCATTTTCTAAAGCCGTTAAGAAGTAGAATCCAACAAATGAACAGAGTACACTAACAAAACCATGAATACCATCCGCAGATAAGCTAACCCTCATACCAGTATTAGACTTCATTAGGCACCAAAGAACCTGAAATTCCCTTTCCGCATCTGAAAAAAAAATAATACAGCAAAATCTAAAAATTTTCTAGTTACAGCTTTGAGCCAGTGGCTTTTCCCTTCTCATTTCCTTCTCATTTGTAAAATCTCTAAGTCTTCGATATTTAGATCCTCTTTAAATATGTCTGCATTTTGAGCATATTATTATTTCCTGAAAGGCTATGGTTGTCAAGTAAATAAGAGATAGGCCATAAAGGAAATTTCCCAACCTCTTCTTGTGGCTGCAGGTTCAGGGACAGGGAGGCACAGCGGGTTGGACAGTGCTGGGGCCAGGCGACAGAGGTATACCAGACAGCTGCGGATGCTACGTACCAAAATGCCTCCTCCCTATATGAAAACCCCACTTTACAAGCTTCTAAAAGCCAAAGCTTTCAGGCTAATATTGCTTCAAGGCCCATCATTCTGCCAGAGGCGGCAATACCTTCGTCTGTCACTGTCAAGCAAGCCAATTTCTTTAAGGCCTGCTTATTGTTCTCTTCGGCTGCCTCTGGACACAGCAGCTTGCTAACGCAACTAGCGCACTGGAGAGCAGCTTCAGGGACATCAAGCAGAGCTCATTACTCTGAGCCGCCTGCTGCGTTACCGGCCTCGCGAGAGGGATGTGGCTCGGGGAAAACTATGCGACAGGGCGCAGTCTGTCCAAATGTTTCTGTAGCCTTTGCTGTGATGCCTTAGGAGGGGACACTGATGAGCAGATATCTGTTTCTCTGACACTGAACATTGAATTTGAAAGACTAATTCATAATATATGAGCTGCTTGATCCTTCTTCCTATTAAAGGACCCAGATCAATCTCAGCGCACGGAGAGGACTGAAGTATGAGCACGAAGGATTTCTCTCCAGAAATATCCATAGAGATTTCCCTCATGGTGGGGTCAAAGGGCCTCTGCAGAAAATCCTGCTTGAGGTTTTCAGGGTTCTTCACCTGCATCTAAGTTAACGGACTCTGGATTAGCTAAGAGACAAGTGTAGTGTGGGGGAGCAAAACTTGCCACCCCAAAATATGTCTCTTAGGCTGATGATTTGTAATAAACAGCAGACACCAGAGAAGCTCTGAAAACCAATTTGAAGTGACCCTTTTGTAAGGCACCTTAACCTTTAAAGGGGAAATCTCCATTTCTAAGGGGGTCAAAAGAGGACCAAATCTCTACAAACTCATCACTAGGAAGGCAAGGACTTACATCTGCCCAACAGGCTTACCCTTGTTTGCATGTTTTTTTCTGGCAGCTTCCCATAACGGACTCCCCACCCCCAACATCTTTAGCTAAAGAGGGTCTCTAAGGTGGTGGCTTGGACTTGTTCCAAGACTTCCTGAGTTTTTCTGATCTCTCCCCACGTATGTAAGAGGCATGTATGCATGTTATTAAACTTCTGTTTTCTCATGTTGATCTGTCTTATGCCGATTTAATTATTAGACCAGCCAAAAACCCTAGAAAGGAAGAAAGGAAAACATATCCACCCTACAGTAGCAAAAAGCTTAAGGCTCTGAATGGGTTCAGGACAGGCTCCCCCAAAACGTGCCACTTTGGCATGTGGATTATTTTGATTTGAAGACACTTGAGAGCCTGTGGGCTCAAGAGAAACGTTTGTCCCTCCCTTAACCACACCGAAGAACCTAAACTGGGGATCTTTCCCAGAATAAGGGTTATTAGCAGAGGTAAGTGTTACCTGAGTGACCCATGTGTACGGCAGGGCAAACATCTGATCACCAAACCTTTGCTCTTCCTACGGCCCCGTGACGTGCATTCCTTTCCTCTGAAGTCCCAGGCCCCTACCCCTTTGTCCTTAGTTCAGAATGACATGTAGACCTCATTCTGCCCGACTCTGGAATTTCCACGTCTATGTGGATTCCCTGTACATACGCCTACTGAATTTGATTTTCTCTTGTTAATGGGTCTCAGGTCAATTTGATTCCTAGTCCAGCTGGAAGTACCTCTGAGGAGACACAAATTCTTATACCCGACAGTGCCAAGCTCTTCCTCTCATGCCTATTTTTCCTCGTGATGTTCAATTCTCCAGGTCTTGTTTCCGTTTGAGAGTTTTTCACCACAAAACGGAAGCCAGACAAGATTTTTGTGTCATTTCCCAAAAGGCTATGGGTAAAATAATACTTAACTCTGACACATGATGTAAGAGTGTGCAGTTAAAGGTTGACAGAAGCCAATATTTACAATGTTATTTAGAGATGATAGGACAGTTCATTATAGAACCTTCCAAACCCTTTATAATAACTCTCTTCCAAGGGTTCCTGCTACGGGATCAGTTTACAGTTGGAAACTGCCTTAGAACAAAGACATTCAGTGCTTGGACAATGGCAGCCAAATATTCAAAACTTCCCCCGTATTAAAAAGAAAACCAGAGCCCCGGAATGGAGCCACTTAGGCCAAGTTACCAAGGATCTTAATACTTAAGCTAAATGCGCTTTCAACCACCCGCAGAAATGTCATGAGGTCAGGCAGGAATTTCCTGGTCAGCACAGTAATTCTGGTCAGGGAAGTAATCCGTTACCAGGGCCCTCTCCACCGCCCTCCCCCGCAAACAAAAGAAAGACAAGGAAATCTGCATGATAAGACCCTCTGCTTTCTCCCTAAGTGAAAGTGATCTTGCCTGAAGTAATCCTTTCTTTTCTTTTACTAATAATTTCTTGCCCTACCCTCCTTCCTATAAAAAAATCTTCCGTTACAAAAAAAAAAAAAAAATAGAAAAGAAAAAAAAAGAAATATGCTTTCTACATAGAAAAAAAAAAGTCTTCCATTTTATACAGCTCCTAGGAACTCCCTTGGAATTGCTAGATGGGATGCCAATTCACAAATCACTTAACAAAGCCCATTAGATCTTCAAATTTACTCAGTTCAATTTTTGTTCTTTAACTCCTGAAACCCTCCCAGGAGGGAGTCTCTATGCTGAGGCTTCCCCTGGCAAGGGGCGGGGGGGGAACCTTCCCTCAAGAATCAAGGTCAGACAAGTGAACCGTGTTGGACATCACAATTTCATAGGGCTATTTTGTAACTCCCGTGAGGATAAAATAAGCCAGATTTGATTTTTAAAGGCACCCATGTTTAAAATCACTCCAGTTTATGTAAATCACCTGATAGTTTCTTTTGCTTACTACTAATTTCTTCATTTACACTGTGATATGCTTTCTCTCACCCACATAAATCACCTTCTGAGAGTAGACTTTTTGCTTCATTTTTATTCTGATTGACTTCTACAGTATGTCTTTGTTCAGTCTTCCCTTGAAATTCCCCCTCCCTTGGTTTTCTTAGTGTTTTCCCGTTCTTCTTTCCCAAACTTCTTCGTGCCCCTGGCTTTCTTCCCCTACCGAAGGGCCATGCATTGTCCCTCTCCAAAGCCCCTAGACCAGGGGTTCAAACATGGTTGTCCATTAAAATCACCTGGTGAGATTTTAAAGATTCTGATGCCCACGGTGCACCCTAGATCAGTTAAATCAGAATCTGAGGTGGGACACAGGCATTGAAAATTGTTTTTTCTTTTTTTCATTAAGTTATAGCTTACATACCATGAAACATACAAATCTTTGCTGTCATTTATTTGGCAAATGTATAGATCTGTGTAACTCAACTCCTTACCACAATACAGAACATTTCTGGCACCCCATAAAGTTCTCTTAAGTTCCCATACAGTCAATTGTCACCCCACCCCCTCTCAAAAGTAACCAGTGTTTTGATTTTTACCACCATGAATTAATTTTGCCTATTCTAGAACTTCATGCTAATAGAATCACATAATATACATCTTTTTGTCTGGCTTCCCTCACTTAACAATGTTTTCAAGGCCCATCTATCATACAGCATATATTAGCAGTTTGTTTCTTTTATTACTAAGTGGTAATCCCTTGCATGAATATAGCTTCATTTTTAAAAAGTCATTATTCTGTTGTTGGACTTCTGAGTTGTTTTCAGTTTGGGGTTATAAGTAAGGATTGTGGGAGAGAAAATTTCTCTCCACCTTTCTGTGTTCCTGGTTGATAACCCACCGTAATAATAATAATAATAATAATAATAATAATAATAATAATAAAACAGATTAAGAGGTGAAAAATGAAAGTAAGTTTAATAACATGTCTGCCTCCTGTATACATAGGAGACACTGGAAAAATGATTAACTCCCTGCAATAGCCCAAGCCACCTCCTTAAATACCATCTCCAGCTAAAGACAAAAGGAGATGCTGGGGAAGGGAGCTAGTTATGGGGGGAGTCTCGGAAAGCACAATCAACAGGACAAAATTATTATGCAGATTTAAATTGCTGCCTTCTCCAGATATTTGATCGTCTTCCTCTTCCTAGCAGAGAGAGAGAGAGAGAGCGCGAGCGCGCCCGTGACAGATACCCTTACAAATGGAGATTTCCCTTATAAATGCAAATGTTTCTTATAAAAGAATAACTTCTACCTCATTTTCAGAGCTTTGCCTGTATCTGCTGTTTTTTAAATAATCCTTAAGCTAAAGGGGCCTATCTTTGGGTGCTGTGTTTTACTCCCCTTTAGGGTGCTATGAACATTCTTGGGCAAGTCCTTTTCTATGGACATATACTTTCATTTTCCTTGGATAAATACCCAGGAGTGAAGTGCTGCAGCACATAATAAATGTGTATGTGTTCAACTTTTAAGAAACTAAACAGCCTTCCAAAGTGGGTTATAGTGTTTTAACAGTTTCACCAGCAATCTCTAAGAGTTCCTGTTGCTCCACAACTTTACCAACACTTGGTATTGTCAGTCTTTTTAATTTTAGTTATTCTAGTGAGTGTGCAGTGTAGGTATCAGTATTTTTTTAAAGCTTCCCAAGTGTTTCCAATCTGTAGCCAACGTTGAGAACCAGAGCAGGTCTAGGTCTAAACTATTACAATTAGAAGTGTCCAAAGAGAATGGGTTAACTTATGAGCTAATAAGCACTCCTTCACTAGAAGGAAACAGCAGGTACAAGACCGGTATATAGGCAGTGCTTCTTTATCTTTAAGATCTACATAAATTCCCAAGCTCCGACATGATGTCAATGCTGATGGTCTAAAAACCACACTTCTAGTAGAGCAAGGGTACAGAGGCAATTTCTTTATTAGGTACGAAACTGGAATGAAACTGAGTTCTTCCTAAGCTATGATTCCAAATTTCAATGACAGTCACATCCTCCCATCCTGATACTTCCCATGAGCTGCAATCCCTGAACATTTCTATTTATATGCCTAGACATTATATCAATCCCACAACCATAAAATTATATCCCCAAATGGCTGCCCATCCAAATCGGTTTACACTTAACATTAACCTTGAAACCATGCTCATTAGAGATATCATTTTCCTTATCACAGAGACACCTGTGAAAGGAATTTCTCCTTTCTCCCCCATAACCAGTCATCACCAAGATTTTTCAAGTCTCCTTTCATTTAATACAGCCCGCATTTACTGCACACTCCCCCATCTGTGAAAGGTACAAGAGGATCCAAGGACTGGGAAATTCCAAGGACAGGGCCCCACGCTTTGGTGAGGGAGCAGATGCAAACAACTATGTAATACAAGAGACATCAAAAGCCCTTTCTATATGGTTGGTCTAGTCTTCACTCCAACTGCTCCCTGGTGCAAGCCAGGCTGGTATGTCCACCACTCCAAAAGCCTCTTTATGAGGAAAGAACGTTATCATATTTACACAGTCTAACTACAGGAACACTGTCGGGGGCTTGCCTTGCCCAAGAAGCACTTTCATCCTATTTTTTTCTCTGCTCAAAAGGTATTTTCTCAAATATTTTCCCACCCTAACGCTAAGCGCTTCCAAGCTAAATCCCTCCACCTAGCTGTCAGGCTTCTTCATCATCTGTTACCAGCCTGCAGGTAACACAAAACTTCTTGCTTCAGAACTAATTAAACTTTACCCATTCAGTGAGGCTTTCCCTGACCAGTAACAACCCTTCTACGCCCACCCTTGTGATCCCTCCTTCTTCTGAATCTTCAAAGGCCATCAAGTAAATATAAAAAGTAATGTCTTAATCCATTCAGGCTGCTGTAACAAAATTCCACAGACTGGGTAGCTGATAGGCAACAGAAATTTATTTCTCACAGTTCTGGGGACTACAAGCCTGAAATCAGTGTATCAGGATGTTAGGGTGAGGGCCTGCTTCCAGGCTGCGGAGTTCTGGCTGTGCCCTCACATGGTGGAAGGTGGTAAGGGAGCTCACTGGGGCCTCTTTTAGAAGGGCATTAATCCTACCCTGGGGGTTAGGTTTCAACATGTGAATTTTGGCAGACATATTCAGACCACAGCAAGTAATTTAGTGTTTAATTATCTAATGATCCCCTTATTTTTTAATGGTCACAGGTGCTCATTTTTCTTACATGATTAAAAGGGTATATGAAGATAGGGTCCTTATCCCAATTCATCCATCATACCCACAGAGCACCTTGTTAGTATTTACTGAGGAAGTGTGGAGACCGAGGAAAAAGGCAACGAATATTAAAATTTTGCTATTTGTCCAATACCTTGGGATTTCCCTAAGAGAGAGCAATTTATATAATAGTCACAACCACTCCAAGAAGTACAATTATTAAACTGACCAAATGTAATGACTCTCAAAGAATGGTTGTTAGACCAACAGCATTGGCAACAACTGGGAACTTACTAGAAATGCAGATTTGGGGGCCCACCCTAGACCTAGTCAATCAGAAACTCTGGTGAAGGGAGCTCTGCAATCTGTTTTAACAAGCCCTCTGGGGGATTCTCATATGCCCTAAATTTTGACATCACTAAATTAGAGGTTGAATAAATTAACCAAAGTTAAATAACTTGTTAGTAACAGAGTTGGTCAATCTGAGACCAAAAGCCATTCTCTTAATATGACATCATAGTGTTTCCTTAATTTATTAATAGGCCCTTCTGCATCACGTCTAAAGCGGTAAACCTAAAGTAAATAAAAATATTTTTCATCCTAAGACCCTGGAGTAAAATTTTCATTAAAAAAAGTGATTTTCAAAAAAATTTAGGTCTTCCCCAAAATGACTGGAGCCGCATAAATTATTATGAGAAATTCGTATTGCCTCAGTTGACATAAATTTCGATTTCCAGGCCAGAAGTACCCAATGACTAAGAAAATTGGAATCAAGTCTCTATTCTAAACCTTGTGTCTTACAGGTCGCACACATAAAATGGCATCAAAATAATCTAATACCAGCATCTAAAAATAATAAAATAAACACTAAACAGGACTTTATTTTCATTTTGTCAAATATTCTACAGAGTAAATGGTAAATATTGCCTGAGCTTTCGATGGGCACACAAATCTCACTTACCTTAATCATGAGATGAAGGAAAACAATCTATATCCACTAATCAAATTCTATGGCCCTCCCATTCTACTAGAGGAAAGAGACTCTATAGTCCCAAAGGCCTCCTCATAGAGCTCACCAGAAAAATCTCACTCACAAGCCAGAACTCAGAATTCATCTTTCTGATCCATGCAAACAGATGAAGGAGGCAGTGTGATAGTCATTTTCATACTTGAAAAAAAATCATTGTTTATTTTACAGCAATGAGATCAGGTTGGTATTTTATTAGAATCTAAAAAAGATAATATGATTTAACAAAAAGGCCCATTTTTGTTTTCATTTTATGGGAACTCTTCTGTAAACTTTTGTGTTTACATGTAAAAAAAGTACAATTGCATTCCATATAAGCCACCGCTATTAAAAATCATTTTTAGATCCTACCAGTACTGTCAGTCATGATACCTGGGCCATCCGCGCTAGGGAAGGCTTTACTATATTAGGCATCGTAGATAAGACTTCCGAATAGGCTGCCCCTTAACAACCCAGCTGAGTACCGTAATGGAAACAAAGATTGCCAGAGATGGAAGGAGCCTTCAAGATAATTTAGTTAAACTCCCTTATTTTGTAGGTGATGAATTTGAAGCCCTGAGAATGAAGGTGACTTCTTCCTGGGCCTCATCAACAGCAGCAGGATCCCGAATCCAAGACTCCTCACCTCTACCTCGTTCAGCTTAACTTTCCAAGGCACTCTAGTCAGGGCAATTATTTACTTATTTTCCTGGCTCAGGAGTTTTAAAAGGAATTTATTCATATGAGCGAAGTAAGCCTAGATAACATTTCTGTTTGACTCACGCCTTCAGTGGAGAGGAGAAATACGTGCCAACGGCGGCCCAGTTTTACCTTGTCTGTATGTTTCTCCAAAGGGAAAAGAATTTTCACTTTCCTCCACAATGGTAAAGAAAGGAAGAAATCCACTGAGCTTCGTCCTCCATGCTCTCTCAGCCATGCCTCCCAAGAGAGGGAAGAAGAGGTCCTTATCAAAGTAACAGGATTGAGAGAAGCATGTGGGCTTGGGCTCTTGCAGGCTTGCTTTTTTCAAAAGTTCCTGTTGTCAGGACACACATAAATCCTTTTTTTTTTTTTTTTTGGCAATTTAAGCAGATATTTTTACTTCCACTTACCTGACTCTATAACCTATCTTGCAGTTTGAAAAGAAGCTGATAATAACTCCCACACACCTCAATAAGAACAGGATTTTTCACTCCCTGAAAAGTCAGCTGTAACAACCACTACTGCAACAAAACTTGGTTCCAGTTACATATATATATATAAACTCTAGGCATGAAAGACAAAACTTAAGAGCATTTAGATGGTAATAAAGGAGACTATCTTCATAGCATCAGGGTAAGGCAGTATTTTTGTGAAATCTATAAAATCACAAACAGCACTAAACACAAAAACCCAATTGATTAAATTGGTTTACATTAAGAACTTCTGTTCATCAAAAGACACCATGAAAAGATAAAAAAGATAATCCACAAGTGTCACCATTAACAAAGGACTAATATCAGAATATACACAGAAAGAGGGGCGCCTGGGTGGCTCAGCCGTTAAGCGTCTGCCTTCGGCTCAGGTCATGATCCCAGGGTCCTAGGATCGAGCCCCAAATTGAGCTCCCTGCTCAGCGGGAAGCCTGCTTCTTCCTCTCCCACTCCCCCTGCTGGTGTTCCCTCTCTCGCTGTGTCTCTCTCTCCATCCAATAAATCAATAAAATATTTAAAAAAAGAATATACACAGAAAGAGAAGTTTCATGAGTTTAAAAAAAAAAAAGTAAATGACCTAAAAACATAGGTACTTTTTAAAATAAAAAATCCAAATGGCAAATGAATATAAGAAAAGATACTCAGCTTTGTCACTAAAAAAAAACAAATTAAAACCACAATAAAATGCTATTAAATCCTTAGCAGATCAGCAAAATTTAGAATTCTAACATTACCAAGAGGTGGGAAGGAAACACAGCAATGCAAACTCCCATTCACTACCAGAGTGCATAAATTTTGAAGTACAATCACACGGAGGGATGCCTGGGAGGCTCAGTCAGTTGAGCATCCGACTCTCGGCTTCATATTGGGTCATGATCTCATGGGTCGTGAGACTGAGCCTCATCACGGGGCTCTGAGCTCGGCAGGCAGCCTGCTTGAAGATTCTCTCCCTCTGCCCCTCCCCACACTCGCACTCACTGTCCTTCTCCAAAATAAATTAATAAATCTTAAAAAAAACAAAGTACAACCACGCTGAAAAGTGGTTCATCATTACCTAGTAAACTTAGCGATGTGTCTTGTAAAAAACATGATCACAAATTCTACCTATTTCTGTTGGCATGCCCTTTGTAATGTGACTTTGCTGCTCCTGTCATCAAAAGATAGAGTATTTCTCTACACTCTTTATCCAAGATGGCCTTATAACATGCTTTAACTAGTAGAGTGAGGTGGATGCGATGGTGTGAGAATACTGAGTCCAGCCTTCCTCAAGAAGCCCAGCAGCTTCCACCCTTGCCCCCTTTGCTGTCATGAGACTGCTAAGCGAAGAAACCAGGATAGTCCTTGAGGAGGAGAAACCACATGCAGCAAGGGTCTGGTCATTAGCCAGCACCAAGTGCCAAACATACGAATGAGGCAATCTTGAGCAATCTTTTTTTTTTTTAAGTAGGCTCCACAGTCAACATGGGGCTTGAGCTCACCACCCTGAGATCAAGAGTCACATGCTCTATGGACTGAGCCAGCCAGGGGTCCCAAGGGCCATCCCATTTCAGTTGAGCCGTCAGGTGACCACAGCCACATGAATGAGCCCAGTAGAGACCAGCAAAAGAAGTGCCTACCTGAACCCAGCCCAAACTGCTGACCCACAGAATTGATGAGCAAATAAAATAGTGGTTTAAGTCACTATGTCTATGGTGGCTTGAAACATAACTGGTTCAATGTCTCTATCCTTTGACTCAGAAAATCCACTCCTTGGGGCGCCTGGGTGGCTCAGTCATTAAGCGTCTGCCTTTGGCTCAGGACGTGATCCCAGGGTCCTGGGATCGAGCCCCGCATCGGGCTCCCTGCTCTGCTGGACGCTGATTCTTCCTCTCCCACTCCCCCTGCTTGTGTTCCCTCTCTCACTGGCTGTCTCTTTCTGTCAAATAAATAAATAAAATCTTAAAAAAAAATTTTTAAAAAAAAAGAAAGAAAATCCACTCCTAGTTTTGTATGTTAGGAAAACTCCCAAGAGAAACACAAAGGTCCCCAGAAGATATAAGAACATTCATAGAAGCACTGTTCAAAATAGTCGCAACCTGCAAAAAATGTGAATGTTCGTAATAATAGATCAAATTATGCTATATTCATAAATTATGAAACTCTGGGCTTTCTAATTAGCCTGGACCTGTACGTATGTTTTATATACTCTCCTATATGTATATTTCATAATTTTCCTGAGTGAAAACAGTTTTCTTTATATTTGGTGAAAGAGGTGAGCAATTTAATTTTCAGGAGCAACTAATAAAGCAGAAACACAGATGTCCAAATACCACCACCGTCTTGGGATGGCTCATAAATTAACTTTAGCAAAGACAGATGAGGCTGATTTGCCAGGAAGGGAAAAGGTTCTGATTTAATAGCATTTGTCATCTACCTTGACATCAAGCCAAGTAAGGAATCCCCCAGGTTTTTGACCTCTTGCACAATTCTTTACATCATTAATATACCTGGTGGCAGGGATGAGAGTCAGTTTGGCTTACAAAGCAAATGCTCAAAGGCAAAGCAGAAGATCCAATCTTGACCCTCCCCGCAGGTGAGAACAAAAGGCAAAAATGAGATGTGGTGCTCCTTCGCCTCCCCCCAACAATCTAAAGGAACTAGTCCTTTGACAACCATGAAATCGACACATAATGGATTAGAGTACATATCTTCGGAGTCACTATGGCAGATCGGATCATTGTTCCCAATTCTTCACTCCTCCCTCTCTTAGAGAGTTCACACCTATGCTCTTTTCAGTTTAATTCTTCATTTGAGAAGAGTGTAATTCCCCACCGTATTGACGCTGGGTTCGGCCCTGTGACTTTATTTAGTCGACAGAGTATAAGGGAAGCGACAGAGTGATAGCTCCAAGGCGAGGCCTTAAGAAATAGCGCACATTTCTGCTTCCCTTTTTGTGCTCCTGTGATTTGTCATTAGTAGCGCATACTCCAGGCAGCCATGGCCCCTGAAGACAGGAGGAACAGAGATAAACCTGACCAGAAGCCGGATGTCTATCCTGGCCTGGCACAGCTAAGTTCAGCCTAGATCAGCTGAATCATGGCTGACCTCCAGACCCAGGAGCTTGAAAATAAACATTTGATGCTGTCATCACTGAGATTCTCAAGTTGTATGTTTTGCATCTAATACAACCATCTTAAAGAAACAATCCCAGGCCAATGTGTATCAGAATGGGAACAGTCAGCCACAGAAACAGAAAAGAGAAAGTCTGAAAGGCGAATGTACCTATCCAAGACCCACCGAGAAGTGGGGTAAACCACACCCAAGGACACAAGATCTCCGATCTGTGTGTGCGGGCATTTATATACCAGAGAAGTTGTCATACGCATTAAACATTCCTATTATACAATCAACTCTGTCTGATTCCATACTCCCCAAAGAATCCCATGATCATAATTTGGCTTCATGTGTGGTTTGCCTACAGTGACCGAATACACCCATTATTGGAATAATTAAATGACTTGACATATGAAAATAAGGATGTTCAGAGCCTTTCACAGAGTGAAGCTCAATAAATTGTCGTCTCTTTGTTCTCTCCCCAAAGCCCTGGACAGAGCCCCCTCCAATGAAGGCTGTATTCCCCACCACCCACCACACCAGTACCTAGCTCTTGCTCAGGCCCAACACTCAACGGTCTATCCTTCTCCACACGAGCCCTGCTTTGAACAAAGACAGGTCGAATGACTTTCCTAGAATCCCATCTTTAACGTACGCTTTGCCCCTCAGAAAGAAGACTTGCACTAAGAAACATGGACGTACTTCCAGTATCTGTAACTCCACGTTCTAATGCAAATTCCTGGAAACAGAAACAGCTATGAAATCAAAGCCACACTTTGCCAAGTGCCTGATGAGTTGCTCCCTCCCTATGTAATGAAATGATTCCATTAAGCCTAGGTCTCCATTCTCAAAGAACGTTAACTTCAACAATCTGCTTATGGCCAAAACCTTCTTCTACGATTCACACTTTTTGTCAAAATAAATGAGTTATAAAAAGTAATAAAGACAGAGCGGAAATTTTCACATTCCCAAACATCCAACAGTTTAGGTAATAGTTTTGTGATCTTATGGTGCCCAAGTCAAGATACAGAAATTGATAAATAAAGCTTCAAATGAGAGTTTCAAACCCTAGTTTTATTTTTATATAATTGGTTATTTTTATTTATAATATATCTGGTTAGTCCTCATTATTAGTCAAATCCGGAAAAGGGCGAAGACGCCCATTATATATGTGCAGAAGCAATAACCCAGTGGGGCTAAATGAACGCATCTCTCAGGACTGCCATGATGTCATACCAAAAATCCAGAACTCACTCTTTAACATGAATAAGTAACTCCTCTGGACTTTTCTGAAATGTAGTCGCTTGGTGATAATACTGTGCGTGAATACTGGTGAGTAACAATTATTAAAGTGAAAGCTCCTAGTACATGTGTACTTTATACATCACTGAAGCTTACTATAATCCAAAGTGACACATCAATAAGCTTCTGAGAGTGCACAGCAGCAAACACACCGAACGCATTAACCAGGAGGTGGCTTAGTTAAAGCAATGACAGACCATGAAACAGAAGCCAAAGCAGAAACACAGTGGAAAAGGGAGGTGTGGCAATGTCCCGCATCGGCATTAAGAGGTAGACGCTTAAGTTGTTTGCAGTGACTAACTCACTCTAGTCCCACAAAGCCGTGACAAGCCAGCCAGTCTGTCCTTTTGCTTCCCATCCGAAACCCAATCAGAGCATTTCAGATAAACTAAGAAGAGCAGATGTTTTCTCGCAAGTGAAATGCCCATAGGGTCTGCTGTGCACAACAAATGGACAAGGAAGATCGCTAATTCTTCCGACACATAATAATCAAGTGCTCAGGGAAAGTAAAGAACTAGAACATAACTTTTATTAGGCACTCATTGACTATTTTGGCAGACACTATCTCCATTTCACAGAGAAGAAAACAGAGGTTTGAAGAGAAATTTTCTAGGGACATATTACTGATAACTGGCCCAAAGAGCTTTAAACTCAACCTTGTTCGATTCCAAACCTTGGGGTTGTTTTTTGTTTTTGTTTTTTACATTATCATGTGCCCAGAATCAAGAATTGTTTATTAGTAGATGAAATTCCATTTTAGAATTTCCAAATTTGCCTTTCTCTTTTACTGCTTGTAGTAAATAAATTTTAGTGGTGAACAAAGTAATTTGGGGAGTGGGAGAATCATTTCGTGGTTAGCATATAGGCTAATTTTGATTATGCTTCCATTTTTTCCCCAAATGAAAGCACCAACATTTTTAAATATAATTTTATATAATTTATATAATTTTAACATCTCTAGTGATTTACTTCTTGTCTAGAAAAGTTCATTTTTCTTAGAATGTCACCTGTGATCAACTGGAAAACTCTAAGTCATTCTCTAAGGGTCCTGGTAACAATCAATACATTTTTTCAACTATTGACTTTCCGAAAGCTTGGGGTATGCCTGAATGGTTTTGGTTGTAATCACAAAAGCCAGGCACTATCTGTCACTATTTTGCTATGCAAAATTTTGCTGGCTCTTTATTTTCGTCATCATCATGTCACATGATACCTTCAAAGATGAAAAGCAAGGTGGAAGTTTGAGAGACTTTTCCCTCAGTCTTCCAGGAAACCTTTAATTTTTTGGCAGTATTTATGCTGAGGTTCATAAAACTTCCTTAAAAGAAGCCAGCACAAAAGGGGAATTGTTATTGCAGTTTTTAAAGACAACACTCAACCACAGAGTCCACTTCCTTTAGAGTTACACTGACTTTACATCTGCCTTTGTCTGCAAAGAAAAGATGGTATAGTCATCAACACCGGCATAGTGCAACCATCATCTCTGCTAACAGAACATGTGGGATTCTTGTTTTTCATATTGTGACTGCTAAGCATTTGATCAAACTTGCCCACTGCCTCTTGACAAATTAAAAAACAACTAATTCATTTCTCTCCAGACTTACAGGGCATTAGCTGTATGTTGAAAGCTGTTGTGCTCTCTGCGTCATTATTACAATAAGCAATTTAAAATAGAGAAGGCTGGGCAAGAAGACACAAGCTAAAGGATGGTACAGGGGCCAAGGGAAGGCTGTCCTAAAACATGCCACCGGGACATATTGATTATTTCAAATGAAAGTTACTTAAGAAACAGCCCTTGTAAGAACACTCTAACCCCTCTTTGTCTCCAGGAAACAGGAAATGAATCTCCCATGTGAAAGAAACCCTCCCTGTACCAGTGGGTAAAGAGATATCCTTATCACCAAAGATGCAGAATTCAGAGCCAAAAGGCTCTATCAACAACCCTTGTTTACTTTTACGAATTTACCGCCCCAGCCCAAATTATTTAGAATTCCTTACTAACTGAAGCTCCTAAACCTAAGTTTTCTTTGCCCTGTCACTTTCTCACAAATTTATTGTCTCCTTATATAAAAAGTATAGAAACCACCTGCCTTGGTCATTTCTTTATATCTCTATTTCATTATTGGGCCTCCACGCACACATAACTTTTTTTTTCTCCTATTACTCTGTCTCCTGTCCACTTAATTCTTAAGACTAGCTGGTAGAACCTTGAAGAGTAGACAGAATTTTTTTTTCCTATCCTACAGTGGTAAGGGATGATGTATAGGAGTGGGAGGGGAGGAAGGGACGGAGCAGAAAGAAGGGATAGAGGATGGAGTAAAAGAAGGAGGAAGACACCGAAAGGGATAAATTTGAGATAGTAGGTATGCAGGTAAGATGAAAGTTCAATTACCTTTCTGGAATCACATCTTTAATGTATTTCGGCCCTTGGAAAGGAGACTACCCATTATGCATCTTGGAGGGAAGCCTTATATGCCTACGACAAGTTCTTAAAACCGTTTCTACCTTAACCTGATAAAAGAGAGCAAAATGGATTGGAGTCTCTTTCCTTCCACATTTATTTCTACCTTTACACTTCAAGCTGCTTATTTTATCACCTATATTCTGTTTTAAAACCCCTTGATGTTCTTTTCAACATAATTCTACCCAGAACAAGTTAAATAAAAAAGAGGAAACAGAAGTCTACAATATCATGCATCCAAATTCTCTTTCCGAGTGCTCCAACGTGTGCAAACAAATTGACAAGGCAAACGAAGGACAAACTAACAAGCAAACAGACAAAACTTTAACAAAATACAGAATATACCTTAACAAATGAAACTGTTGGTTTAATTTTCACACTTATAAATGGCACGCTTCCTCTCATTTCTGAAATATTTCAAAGCTGTTCTATTCTTTTAGGAGCAAATACTGTGATTTCACAGTCCATAAAGATTTAATATCATCATTCTCTTGAGCACTTTATTAGACTGAGAGGATTTTATATTCTGTGATGGATTTCCCTAATATATTCATGTCTTTTCAGCTAAGATAGACAGACAGACACGTACCTCTTCCACAGTTAGAGGAAGCCAGAGGACAGGTGTTAAATGATAAGAAACAAAGCTCAATATATTTGCTTGCCTTGCAAGGGAAAGCCAGGTCCCTCAGGAAAGCATTCAGGTTTCCTTGAGAAGGAAATTTAGAGTTAACTATTTAGGGAAAAGGGAATGTAGGGGAGGAAAAATAACTTTTCCTCTACCCTTGTAGGTTCTCAACTGACACTCCCTGTAATAAAAGACAGATTGAGAGAAGAAAAACAAACAGAATTTTAATAACACGTATACCCCTTGTATACATGGGAGAGACCCAGGAAAGCTAAGTAACTCCCTGAAATGACCCAAGCTGCCACTAGAATACCACCTTTGGTTAAAGACAAGAGAGAGATTTGGGGAGAAAGGAGGCCAGTTATGGGAGGTTAACAGGCAAAGCAGAGTAAATAAGGTTAAGTTTGCTTTGCAGATTTAAGTCCTTGCCTTCGCTATTGATAAGTGTTTCTAGAAATTGAGTTATCCTCCTTTTCTTGGTACAAAGAAGGAGACACCCTTACAAATGAAGATTTCCCTCATAAATGTAAAGGTTTCTTACGAAAGGGTCACTTCTACTGTGTTTTCAGACGTTTTCCTATGTCTGTTGTTTCTTAAAAATAACCAGCTGAAGACGATCTTTATGCCGAAGAGGCATATAATGGGGTGGAATATATGGCTCCCCTCCAGGACAACGACTTCAAATAAGGCAATACTCTGAATCTAGTCACCTGATGGTCTTACAAGGTATACCGTAATCAATTACTTGAGTTATCACTTTGAGATTTCACATCACTGATGCAAGGAAGTCTGGTTTCAAACAAGTCTGGGATGGTACGTAAAAACCAGTGGAGGCCCAGGCCATTCCGTGAACACCCTCCTAAGTGCATGTTCGTAGCCTAACAAGGACATTCTTTCATACAGTATAACAATTCAATTTGTCAAATATATATTTTTATCGATACTCTGGTTTTTGATGTAGAATTCTCCAAGCTGATTTTAACACACCCAGGGCCAAGAAAAACATTTTGGATACTTATTATATAAAATGTGTTGACGTATTTAATTCTTACCACAACCCAATAAGGTACTATTAACCCAGCAAGGTACGTATTATTTTCCTAAAGTGGATTTGTTAGGTTAGCACAAAGATCTACTTACAAAGGTAAATCAACTAACATTAGCAACAGAAAACAATAACCTGGCGATTGGAGGTCCATTTAAGTAGTGGCAGTGGAGACTGAATGAAATTTCCATTCTGTCTGATTCACTTCAATAGAAATCTATTTCAGAGGGGCAGACCTGAGTTGCATTTGCTAGTCATTTGCTGACATTGAGAATAGGGAAGGTTTTCATTCTAGGAAGGATTGCTTTTACTCTAGGCCTAAATTTCTACCTTGTATTATAGTTATTTATGACCCACAACTTGTCTCTTCTGTTAAGACAGTGAATCCCTTGAGGCCAGAGTCTCTTATTTTCAATTATCCTCTCACAATGTCTTTCAGGAGAGTTGTTCAATAGCGATTTGTGAAATGAATAAATCAACAGTCTCAAACTATTTAACCATTCAAGTATATATTACAGCCTTACTGTGTCATTCACATTAGATGTGCCTGCATGTACAAGTAGGAAACACTCAGTTCTGCCCTTACCATCCTTCCACTCTGGTGCGGACACATACGTGCCAATCAACAACGAGAAGTAAATAAATCACTTGCTATGATCCGAGTGCCCACCAAGCACAATAAGCTGCTGCCCTTCCATCTGCCTAAACCTGAGGCGGGGCTGGGTGAGTGAAGGGAAAAAGAAGAGCTGACATAGGGTCTATGCAGCCGAGGAGGGAAAAACTCATACAACTGCAGCAGGAATACACTGGAAGGACAAGTTAATTCACTGAGTCATAGAATGGAATGGATAAGAAACTATAGAATTTTATCATGAAAAGCACACTGATCTCTGAATCAGAAGACCTAATTTTAGTTCCAACTCTGCTCCTGAATTGCTGGATTATCTGAGGCAAATTACTTAAACATCTAAAGCTGTGAAGTGGGGCTAGTAAACACGACTCCAGTGAACAGTAACTGGCCACTAACCTGTTAGATTTAGCGTACTGTGTTTAAAAAAAAAAAAAAGAAAGAAAGAAAAAGACAAGAGGCCCAAAATGGAGTTGCTTATCCTAAGTGCCCCCCCCCCTCACCAAAACAAAACTTAATTACCATTTTGGCTTTCCTGGAAATGCTATCTTAAACCAGTCAATCAGGAATCGCCTGATCAGCACTAGTCAGGTAATCTGCCTGACAGACATCTGGAATCCCCTAAAGAAAAGTGAACTTGCATTAAGCAACCCACTTTTTTAGCCAGTATAGCTTACTTGTGCCTGTCCCCTTCTACCTATAGAAATCTTTCAGTTTGTACACCCCTCGGAGCTTCTATCTACTAGATTGCATGGTGCCTCATTCAAATCAAGTTTTGCTCCAACCCTTAAAAATTTTAATATGACTCAGTTTACATCTTAATGCCAGATACTGTATTCTCTGCTCAAAACAACACCTTATGCCTCCTGGAAAATGCTCCTTTCTGTGCTCTAATTACGTGATTCAAATACAAGCTCTCAACTCTATAAATGGCCCTTTTGACCACTCTTGACTAACCCCTTATTACTAGAACATAGACTCTGGAGGCAGATTTCCTGAGTTTGAGTCCTGTCTTGCCACTTTCTAATTGTGTGACTTTGTTGTTGTTTCTTCTTCTTCTTCTTTTCTTTTCTTCTTCTTCATCTTCATCATCTTCATCATCATTTGATCCAGGGAGTTCTGGGCAACCAGGTTCCTAACTGTGTGGAAGAATCTCAGCTTGATCCCCAACTTCCCATGCTTTGCATATATAATTTGAAAAATTCTTTTTAACTGGTATGAGTCACACTGTTGTTACTTGCAATCCTAAGTCCTAACATAATGAATATAGAAAGCTTAGAACATTTAAAGCTCTGCACAAATAAGGATGTAATTACCTTAAAACTTTTTTTTTTTTGGCCCGATTCCAATCTTACCATCCACTGCCCTTTTCAGAAGCGTAATGCTCCAGTCAACCGGGCCCGTTGTTTTGCCTATTCTATTACTTCCCTTTGCCTGAAATGGTCTACTTTTTTTTCTGCCTGCTTAAATTAGATCCTTCTTTCCATCCATAGATTTTATGTCACTATCTCGATGAAGTTTTCATTTATCATCTACATCACAAGTAATTTCTTCCTCCTCTGAACTTCTAAGTTCCTTGGTTTGAGTCTGTCTTAATTCATCATATTTTGCATTATAGCTATTTGTAGCCAAATGACTTCACCTTTCTGAGACTCAGCTTACTGATCTGTAAAATGAAGGGGTAGGGTGCTGAGAGTTCTCAGAACACTTATAAGATTTGTCTATGGTGATGAAATATAATATTATATATGCCAAGTTATTATTATTACTGTTATTATTATCCCAATGAGGACCTTATCACACTTAAAATGCTGTGATACCCTTGACTGGTAATATCTGGTTGTCCCAGACATTTTGTAATTCTTTATATTTTGAGTTTATTCTTCAAATATTCTATTATTTGTTCATTCTAAATCTTCCAAGCCACAGTCAATGCAATTATTCTCTATGCCTGAGGAAATCATGAACAAGTATGATTACCTAGATCAAGGCTCAGAACACGTATTCCTCACGCATTTTGATATGTAAGGTGAAATGGTATTTTGCCTCAAATTATTTAAGTACTTCGACTTACTTCTTGTAAATGTGAGTTAACTGACTAAACGACCTGAAGATATTAATTAGTATGCACTTATCAAGTGTCTCTTAGGTTTCCAACAATATGTTCGGGACTTTGGGCCAAATTATGGTAACGACCCTAACAAGAGTAATATTAATACCTATTGATAATAACTGATCTAGACATTGTGCTTATGGCTTTTACATACATAAACTTTCTTTTTTTGAGATGTAACTGACATAACAGATTAGTTTCAGGTATACAATGTAATGATTCAATATTTGTATGTATTGTAACTGATCACCACAATAAGTCTAGGTAACATCCATCACTACATAGTTACAAAATTTTTTTCCTGTGATGAGAACTTTTAACATCTTCTCTCTTAGCAACTTGTGAATATCTAAAACAGTATTATTAACCATAGTCACCACACTGTATATTACATCCCCATGATTTATTTATTGTAGGACTTGAGGTTTGTACCTTTTCACCCCTTTCACCCATTTTGACCACACCCCCCCCAACTCTGGCAACCACCAATCTGTTCTCTATTCCTATGAGCTCAGGGTTTATTGTTTATTTTTTTTTTAAGTTCCGCATATATGTGAGATCTTATAATATTTGTTTTTCTGTCTGACTTACTTCATCTTACATAATGCCTTCAAGGTCTCTCCATGTTGTCACAAATGGCAAAATTCCTTTTTTATGGCTGAGTAATATTCCATTGCGTGTGCACACACATACACACATACACACATATATGCATATATAGGTGTCACATTCTCTTTATCTATTCACCTGTTTATGGACGCTTAAATTGTTTCTATATCTTGGCTATTGTAAATAAATCTGCAATGAACACAAGGGTGCATTCATCTTTTCAAGACAGTGTTTTCATTTTCTTCTGATAAATACCCAGAAGTGGCATTACTGGATCATATGTTCATTCCACTTTTAACATTTTAAGTTTTTAAAACTTTAATGTGTTTGGGAGAGTATTTACAAACCTTGCATTTCTCTTCTGAGTACAGCTTCATTTCTTTGCCTCAGTGCCACAGGAACAATTGCAAACAACTACAAGAATTAAAAATAGCCTACTCACAAACACAGATTATAAACTGAATCAGTGTTGTAACCTCCGTATTTTTACTTCTAAAAATACTTTGCTAACACTCATCAAGTTCAAGCTGCAGGAAAAACATGCTTTCATGTTAAAATAGCCTTATGTTAAAAGATTTACTTTATTATTTCTCGACACAATGTGAAAAAGTTCTGCAAATGTCTTTAAAGTGCAAAATGGGATTAAAGTGAAAAGCCCATTTCTACAGAATTCATCTTCCGTTAATAGAACTTCAATTTTAGCGTGTGTCAGTATCTCCTGGAGGGCTTCGTAGAACACAAATTCCTGGGCTCTCCCTTAGAATCTCTGAGTCAGTTGATCTAGAGTAGATCTAATTGTGGAGGAAGCCAAGGAGTTACTTTTCTAACAAGTTCTCAAACAATGCCAATGCTGCTGGGTCAGGGACCAGACTTTGAGAACCACTGTCTTAAATAAATTCATAGGAAATTTTTAGCCTAAGGACGACTAAGCTAAGAAATCTTTCAGATTTACATTGTAGCTATATTTCTTGTTTAAAGAATAAATGAAGATATATATATGTGTATATATATGTGTGTGTATATGTGTGTGTATATATATGTATATATATATATATATTCATATATTCATTCTATCTTTTAAAATACCAATTCCACTCCCAGGAATATTAAATAGAAGGAAAAAAGTATGTACACAAAGATGCTCAAGTTTTATCTACAGCAACCATCAATTAGAAACTGTGTAAATGCCCAGCTTTACGGGGAACAATTTAATAAATTATGATACTGCAAAACAGTGCACCATTAACATAAAGATGATGAATATGATGCAGAAATATCAAAAACAATTGATTTAGTATCAAGTAAATACAGAATAATGCTGAAACTACATAAAGATGAATTCACATATGGAAGTTAAGCCACAAAATTTAAAAGATGTTTTACGGTGGTTGGTGGGGTTTCTTTTCATTTTACATACTGGTTATTTAGACATTAACTCTGAGTTTCAAACCTACTCTTCTACGTGGCTCTGTTCTGCTGGGGCTGGGACTCTGTAAATCCCATTTCTGCGGCGCCAGACGCTCCCCGCAAGACTCTACCCCTAGAGGGCGAAAGAGGAAGACCACAAGGCTGGAGGAAGGCAGAACGATTTGCTTTCTTGTTCTGAGTCATCTCCGCCAAGGTTCTTTACCCCAGCGCAGCTCTTAGTTCTAGTCTGTAGTTTTTTCACATACCCAGGCCCAGCCTCGTTGTGTTTTCTCATAAATACCACTACAGGCGAACCTCATTTTATGGTGCTCTGCTAATACTGCTCCCCCTCTTTTTTAAACAGACTAAAGGTTTATGGCAACCGTGTGCCAAGCAAACCTATTTGCACCTTTTTTTTTCAACAGCATTTGCTCACTCGACATCTCGGAGTCACATTTCGGTAATTCTTGCAATATTTCAAACTTTTAAGTCTGATGATTGGGAGGGGTTCAAGACCTCAGCGGAGGAGTAAGTGCAGATGTGCCAGAAATAGCCAGAGAACCGGAATTCGACCGACCTGCTGCCACCTCAGGACAAAACCTTCACGGGTGACGACTTGCTTCTTATGGATGAGCTAAGAAAGCGCTTTCTTGAGATAGAAACTACTCCTGGTGAAGACGCTGGGAAGACTCTTAAAATGACAACCAAGGACTTAGACCATTACATGAACTTAGCAGATAAAACAGTGGCAGGGTTTGAGAGGACTGACTACAGTCTTGAGAGAAGTTCTACTATGGGTGAACCGTTATCGATTAGTATTGCATGCTACAGAGAAACCATGCATGAAAGGAAGAGTCAACTGATGCAGCAAACTTCGCTGTTACCTTAAGAAATTGCCACAGCCACCCCAGCCTTCAGCAACCCTTCAGCGGCCCTCAACATCGAGCCAGGACCCTCCGCCAGCAAAAATATTACAACGCACTGAAAGCTCACAGGATGGTTAGCATTTTTCAGCAATACATTATTTTTTAATCAAGGTATGTCCTTTTTTAAAAGATTTTATTTATTTGACACAGAGGGAGAACAAGAGAGGCAGAGCAGCAGGTAGAGGGAGAGGGAGAAGCAGGCTCCCGGCTGAGCAGAGAGCCTGACATGGGACTCGATCCCAGGACCCTGGGATCATGACCTAAGCCGAGGGCAGATGCTTAACCGAATGAGCCACCCCGGCGCCCCAAGGTATGTACATTTCTTGGCTATAATTCTATTGCACACTCAGTGGACTATAGTACAATGCCAACAGAATATGCACTGGGCAAACAAAAAGTTCATGTGACTTGGGGCACCTGGGTGACTTGGGCAGTTAAGTGTCCAGTTCTTGGTTTCAGTTCATGATCTCATGGGTCATGAGGTGGAGGCTCCAGGTCGGGCTCTGTGCTCAGCAGAGAGTTTGCTTGACGATTCTCTCTCTGCCCCTCCCCCCACTCACACACACTTGCTCTCTAAAATAAATAAATCTTTTTAAAAAATTCATGTGACCTGCTTTCTTGTGATAGGCACTTTATTGTGGGGGTCTGGACCAGACCTACAGTGTCTGCAAAGCTATGTCGGCACAGATGGTCCACACCCCACCTTCACAGGTCTGAACCCACTTTCTTAAGAGTCCTCCTCCAAGGTCTATGTCTTAATAATCCACCTCTTTCCTCTGTTCCTGTAGTCCTAGTACTTTCAACAGTTTCCTGCTGTTACTACCCCTGGTACACCTCCATGTCGTCTCTTTGCCTTTTTGGTTCTGTAAAACGTGGCTACCAATTCTTTTTATTAAGTTGTAGCCGTTAAAACAACTGGTGATCTTTTGACTGGACCTTCAGTGATAAACCTTTCTTTACTATTGTATTATATTATCTTTTAGATAAAAAAAGAGAAAACATCAACTCTCACTAAAAGGCTGATACATCAAAAATATTTTTAAAAAACAATAAATATTTAACCAAGGCACTTCCATTTTCTGAAGAAATCAAAAACCCTCTTACACAGTGTTGCCTTACACCAGATAATATTTACTGTCCGGTACTTTGATCTTCTACAGATTGATTTTAGTGTTTACATTCATTCTTATTTTAATACATAGATGCAATCTGGAACTCCATGCCACCAAATGGCACCTAAATACATTAATCTGCAGCTCTGTTCATTCAACAAATATTTATAGAGCACCTTCTCTGGGCCAAGCTCTACATTAAGTAAAGGGATACAGAGCACTTACCTCCAAGAAAACCAATAGTTAAAAGACCATGTGATAAGTGCAGTGACAGAAACAGGCCCAGGTTGCCATGGGAACAAATAAAATCTTTTGTCTGTTTGCATCATTTTCTCTGGTACCTACTGCTTCAAAAATAGTGAGAAAATTGTAGCTGGATGGTGAAGGGGTAAAAAAGCATTCTAGGAAAGGGACCCCACTGATAAAGGGCATGGAAGTGTGGAGAAAGTCTAACATGCTTTTAAGATCTGTTTATGGCAGTAACAAGGTTGGCATGCATCAAAAATATGAGGCTGGCTCACCTGGTCAAGAACTGTGCAGTCCCTAATGGGTGCTCAGACGCTATCTTGATACATTAACGACCCTTCCCACCTGCATGGGTTTTGACAGTCGGCCCACTGAGAGGTCTACGGCCTGCTGGCAGGCTAAGTGGGAGATCCTCTCGGGTGGTCCTCAAACTGCCTCTCATGTACCCACTCCTCAATCCATCTTGGCTTGCTCTATAAAGACTCCTGCTTGATATCTCCAAATCCTTGTTTACTCTGGCCTTTAGACTTTGACATCTCTATTCATTACAATTCCTCTACCTTAAAACCTTGCAACTCCTTTCTTCTCGTGATGTCTCGTGTTTCATGGCGCTGGGCTTGCTCTGGGTACAACTGCTCCCATTTCATCTACGCAGCTTGGTCCTCTTAGACTCTTAGTGGTCTAAACCAACAAGCAGCCCTGTTGCGTGAACTACAGTACTTTCGAATCTCCTGGACACCTTTGATTCCAGAGACCCTGCCCTTCAAGAAACTTGTGGCAGAAGGTTAGGTGTAAAAATGGTATAGGATTTGAAACAGACCTAAGTTTACATCTCTGCCCCAATACTTTGGTAAAGACAGTGCTCACCAAATACTCTATTTTCAACCCCATATTTCCAGCCCCTTCTCCAGTCAGACTGGAGTCACATGACAAGTTCTGGTCAATAGGAAAACATTTTACAAAAGTGTGCCTAGTTTATTACCTCTACCTTTTCTTCCATGGAAACTTGTTCCAGATTATATAGACACAAGGTGGCAGAGCCTCCATCATCTTGGGTCTCTTAGTAATTGTATGGAGCAGAGCCCCCCCCCCCACAACTAAATCACATTGAATTTGTCATGTGAGAATAAACAAACACAATAAGCACAATAAACATTTATTATGTTAAATACTTATGTTTCAGGGTTAATTCTTCCCACACAACAGCCTATCCTATCTTGACAAATACTTATGTGGCTTTAGACAAGATATTTCTTTAGTCCTCAGTTTTTTCATCAAAAAAAAAAAGGAATGATACCTTGTTATGGACTGAATGTCTTCTGCCAAAATTCATATGTTGAAACCTGTTCCCCAAAGTGAGGTTATCTGAGGGTGGGGCTTTTAGGAGATTATTAGATCATGAGGGTGAAGCCCTCCTGAATGGGATTAGTACTCTCATAAAAGAGATGCCTTATGAGACACATGCCGTTAAGACACAGCAAAAAGAAGGGCATCTGTAAACCAGGAAGTCAGTCCTCATCAGACTCCAAATCTGCTGGCACCTTCATCTTGGACTTTCACCTCCTGAACTACAAGAAATAAGTTTCTGCTGTTTACAAGACACCTAGTCTACAGTGTTTTGTTATAGCAGTCTGAATGGACTAAGCCTCACTGGGGTAGATGAAGATTAATGAGATAATACGTAAATGACCACCTATTCCATTGTATGTTCCTATAGCATGAATGAGTTCATATGCAATTGGTAAGGTTGGGAATGATGTATAACACAGAAGTCAGGTTGGTCCAGGCACCATTTTTCCCAGCACAGTAGTAATTTAACTATGAATTAACAGGAGCTGAATACCAAGTATACTACAGAAGAGATGAATGCTAGAACTAGAACCATGACTTGGGAAAAATCCTTCCTCAGTTGCCCTCTGACTTGATTAGATCTTTCTTGTTGTTGTTTATGACAAATTGTTTTCCTCATTCCTCCAAAATCCTTTCCTACTTCTTTGCATTTGACATCCAAATAGTTTAGGCCCTTCAGATTTATGTCTGTCTTTGATCCACACCTGGCCTTCCAAGTTCATCCATAGAGCTTATTTTAGGTTATTTCCCTGGTAACCATATTCTTGTGACCTGGAACTGGAGCCAGGCATGTAGATTTTATTCTTAGTATGTTAGCTAAGAAATATTGGAGGAACAAGGCAGAGCACAGGTGAACTAGAGAGCTGCTGGGTGCAATACTTTTTTTTTTTTTTTTTAGATTTTATTTATTTATTTGACAGAGAGAGAGACAGCCAGCGAGAGAGGGAACACAAGCAGGGGGAGTGGGAGAGGAAGAAGCAGGCTCCCAGCGGAGGAGCCTGATGTGGGGCTCGATCCCATAACACCAGGATCACGCCCTGAGCCAAAGGCAGATGCTTAACGACTGAGCCACCCAGGCGCCCCGATGCTGCTGGGTACAATTCTTAGTGGAGACACTTGGCTACTTAAGTAAGAAGCTCAGGGAAAAAAAAAATAAGGGCTAGAGGTATGAATTAGATTTGAGAGACACTGGCTTATGCAAACTAGTCAAAACCACGGGTGAAAAAGATGCTACCCTATGAGATGATAAATACATGAAACACAGAGTCTCAGGAAGCACCAATTTTTTAAGAGGCAGTATAGAAAATATGAGGTAGGGGTGCCTGGGTAGCTCAGTTGGTTAAGTGTCTGCCTTCAGCTCAGGTCATGATTCCAGGGTCCTGGGATTGAGCCCCACATTGGGCTCCCTGTTCAGCAGGGAGTCTGCTTCTCCCTTCCCTCTGCCTACTGCTCCCCCTGCTTTTGCTCTCTACCAAATTAATTAATTAATTAATTAATTAAATCTTAAAAAAAACAAAACCTGTGAGGTTATTCAGACATGATGACACCCAGAAAGCATAACATTTAGGACACATTTACCATTCTAAGTACTACGACCATGTTAAAGCAAAGCCCGCCACACACTTTCTTAGATTTTATGTAGATTTAGGCCAGCACAAATTGGCCTATAGATGTGAAATACATATTGTGCCATTTAAAACAAAAAATTTCAGAAGGTTCTGTATGCAAGCTAATTCATAATGAACTGATTAAAGATTCAAAGTGAGACCCTAACAGAATGAGAATGTGCTTTCCTGGTCTTACGGATTAACTGCCATCCTGCTAAGGAAGAGACCCACAAATCCCAAAAGATGACCTTCTTAGTGCCTCTGGGTTTCTTTGACAACAAATGTCTTCCAGCACACGATGCCTTCAGACGTCTTAAGGATAAAGCAAGTGCAAAACCTTGGCACCACCATCTTTCATATTTGTAACTTCTGAAAAAAGGGTGGGGGGATATGCCAGAGTACTTGAAATTCAAACATCCAGTATTAGTAAATAAGTATCATGGCTACTGGGAGGGACAGGATAGCTAGCTTGATATTAATCCAAGAAGAAGTACCAGAAGTGATTAAAGATGAGCTATAAACATTTATATCATAAGCTATCAGCATAGCTTAACTAACAAAGCATGGCAAGCAAAACTGTTTTTGATAGAAAACCAAAGTTATAACTCATAAAATTGACATGAGCATTATATATCTAGCATTCAGTCAGGTATCCCTTGTTAGGGTAATACCAACTGTCCTGGTTTGCCCAGGATTGAGGGGGATCTCTCACATAGCGGTTTGTGTTTTAAAACCAGCAAAATCCCAAGCAAACCTGAAAAGCTGGTCACCATCCTGTGGTGGTCTTATTGGCAAAGTACTCAACAATGGCCTGGATGATATTCTTGTTAGGGAGATTTACAGTTATTTCAATAATTAAAGCCTTGAAGTGTTGATTATCTGTTTTCTTTCAGTGGGGAGGGTAGTCTTACAGTATTACTTATGACTTGAATGAAATCAGAGAAGGAATTTCTAGCAAAATCATTGATATAAACATGGGAGATTCAGTAAATATTCACTTATTTATATAACAAATGTTTATTGAGCGCCTATTATACTAAGCATGTTTCTAGGTCCTAGATACAGAAGAAAACAAGACAAAAATACTACCCTGGTGGTAGAGGAATAAAAATATAATAAAGGGTCAGGAACTGAGATTTATGAAAAAAAAAAAATTAACCTGCTAAAGCGGTCAGAGATTGGCAAGAAGTTAGATGATCAAGGAAGGGTTCTTTGTGGAGGTGACACCTGAACAGAGTTAAGACTTATGTGTAACCCCTGGAAAGAGCTGAGAAATAAGGAAATAACTAGGTTCAAAGACCCTGAAATAGAAATGGGACTTGCCCCAAACGTGGACATATTCTGCCTCACAATAAGCAATATCTAGAAAGCTTTCTTTACTAGTTTTAAATTTTCTTCGACATGTTAAAAAAGAGACAATAGGGGGTGCCTGGGTGGCACAGCGGTTAAGCATCTGCCTTCAGCTCAGGGCATGATCCCGGCGTTCTGGGATCGAGCCCCACATCAGGCTCCTCCGCTGGGAGCCTGCTTCTTCCTCTCCCACTCCCCCTGCTTGTGTTCCCTCTCTCGCTGGCTGTCTCTCTCTCTGTCAAATAAATAAATAAATAAATAAAATCTTAAAAAAAAAAAAAAGAGAGACGATAGGCTCAAAATGGGGTCACTGGTGCTAAGCCCACACCACCATATCAAGAGTGAATACCAAACCTAATTGTAGTTTCGGCCTCTCCTAACCAGTCAGTCTGGAATTACTTGGTCACTAGTGAGGCAATCCATTTCATGATTTCATATTTGGATTTATGAGATGCCCATATGACTAACCTGATCTAATTCTGCTTGTGGACGGGTCATATTATAAACATGAAAAAGGGAAAATCCAAGCTGGCTATGCTGTCACTACCCCATTTGAACTATTTGAGAGGGGAAGTCTCCCACAAGCTTAATCAGCCCAGCAAGCAGAGCTCCACGCCGTTACCAGAGCACACCAATTACCAGAAGGACAAATTGTTAATATTTATACAGACAGCCAGTTTGCCTTTGGGGTCATCCATAATTTGGGGATATTACGGAACAAAGGGGATTTCTTATGTTCATGGGGACCCCAATGATGAATGGACAACAAATAAATAGCCTTCCTACTGCTATTCTCTTACCTTCTGAAATTGCTGTCATCAAAATTGAGGTTCCCACTAAAAAGACTGAGCCTGAGTATCAGAGAAATGCCCTGGCTAAGTCTCCTGCAAAGGCACCAACGACAGAATGTACAATAGTTGTGGCTCATGCAGATGAAGTCCATTTTGCTTCTGCAAAAAAAATGACCCCTTTTTGCCAGATTTTGCCATCCTGAGGTCTTCAGAACATGGCAACAGTCAGCTTTTGAGTAAGAGAAATCACAATGGGCAAACAATGGTTGTAAATCCACTGAACAGCTGGGGCTATGGGAAAACCAAGATGGCCTCCTGGTTTTTCCCAGCATCCTGGCAAATGTCATTTTTCAGTGTTTGCATTCCTTCAACCACCTGGTGCATTTAAGATGACTCTAACTGTCAATAGACATTGGTGGGGAGACTTCTGTATAAATGCAAAAGCAGTTTACCACCAATATCTGACCTGTCGGGTCCATAATACCAGCAAAACTATTGTTGTTCCCAGAGGCCTCAGACAGCCTCCCCCTTGAGCACCTGTCGGTGGACTTCATTCACTTGCCAATTAGTATGTGTCATCAGTATGTTCTTGTTATTTGATGTACATTTTCCTGATGGGGTGAAGTCTTCCCCCTGGCCTAAGGCTGATACCCTCACAGTGGCAAAGAAATTTTTAGAAAACGTGTTTCCCACTTGGGGTATAACTTTCACAATCTGCAGTAACTGAGGCACCCACTGCACTGGGCAAATCATACATGCCTTAATGAAAACCTTGCAAATTTCTCAGAGTTGTCACAGTTCATATCACTGTCAATCATCGGGCAAGGTGGAGAGAACTAACAGCATCCTCAAACTTAAAATGTTCAAACTTAGTGAAAATACTGGACCCCCTTGGCCTAAGGAATTGCCTTTGCACTTATCAACTGTTCACAGTACCCTCTTTGAGACACAAACTCACTTTATATGAGACAGTCACCAGTAGACCATTGCCTCCTGCTATACAACTTTCTGTTAATCCCTTGTTGTCTCATGCTAATATGACCAGGGACTGTAAATCTTTAATGTCTTAGGAAAGGCCTCTCATCAACAGGTTAAAGACGATTTCCTGGATCCCAATTCAAAGGATCCTATCGGTCACAGGCTGGAGCCTGGTGAGTGGGTATTCTGGAAACATCATCAGAGGAAGACACTCCTGGAACCCCAAAGAGACCTTACCAAGTCACCTGAAAACTGACAATGCTTCGAAACTAGAAGGCACTGAGCCTTGGGTACACATCTCCACCTGATATCTGGTCCTGTGCAGACTCTGGAGACCTCAAAATCCAACTGATAAGGAAGAGAAGTAGGTGAAATCAACACAGACTGCTTCCACCCAAGATGTCAGATCAAGATTTCGTACTTTAACTCAATAGGAAAACCTCTCTTCTTTTTCTTTCATTCTTTTACTCTGGTATTGGCCTGGAAAGATAACACCCTTGTCCCTATCTCCCAGGCCACTGCCAAGGGGGTGGAAGGCAACCTTTCAGACCGCTGGATTTGTTATCAACAATGCCCATCTGTCCATGATGCTAGAGATCCCCTGGACCTCCCTGCGACCAATTTTTCTTCTATTCCCATTATCACCATAAAATACAACTAACCCCCTCCCAGAGAAGTCACTTACAGAGTCCAACTCACATGACTAGAACATCCAGTGCCTTATTTTTACCTTTGTCCAATTAGAACTATAAGTAGACACAAATACGTACACGCATCACAGCGCACCTGCAGTGCCACATTCTCATGATAATCTAAATCAGATCTGTGCCCAGTCATGAAAAGATCTCATCAGAAGCACCCACCTTTGCAAGAAATGCAGAACAAGTTTTTAATTCAAGCTAGGACATTTACTTCCCAAGTGCCCTGAAAACCTAAGACTCCTGCTTTGGATGGGCAACTGCAATGATCCCTGCAAATCAATCCATTAACAAGGGCCACTTAAGCAGGAGTGCGTTGTGTCCCAACGGAACTTATCTTTGGTTGCAGTGACTATCATTCTTCTTGTGCCTATGACTGCCTAGATGGCTGACACACAACTAGGCAATGCCTCTTAGCTTATCCGACTGGGCCCTTAACTAGCCATAAACTGAGACACTTCTTTGGTCAACTCTCCTGAATTTGCATGGTTGATTTAAAAAGGACCTCCCAGGGGTGCCTGGTTGGCTCAGTTGGAAGAGTATCCGACTCTTGATCTCAAAGTCATGAGTTTGAGCCCCATATTGGGTACAGAGATTGCTTAGTAAAACTTTAAAAAATATATAAAAAAACAAAACTAAAAAGGACCTCCCAGGAGACATTCATGATTCCAGATTTCCTTCCTTTGGCAGGTCTGTGCTTCCCTGGTTAGGAGGACAGATGGGGCTATGGTCGGGAACTTCTTAACTCTGAAAATATCGTACAATCTGCTATAAAAACAATGCTGCCCAACAAAAGTCCTCAGAGTCTCTGACCAATGTTCTTCTTGATAATAGGATAGCCCTCGGTTATCTTTTAGCTGAACAAGGAGGTATCTGTGCTGTGGCCAACACCACTTGCTACCAACTGGATTAACATTTCTGGGTAAGTTCAAACTCAGCTATATAGTATCACTGAACAAGCTACTTGACTTAAGGAAGTGATTCCTTCAACGGGGTCCTTCTTTGACTCATTTGATTTTGACTGGTTTGGGTCTTGGGAACCATGGCTCCAAAGTACACTTCAAACATTGGGACTTACCCTGCTTATAATAATTATTATGCCAACCTGGCACACTATATTCTCTCAGAAGCTTTAAATGCATGTTTGCAGCTGGTAATCACCAAGCAAATGATCTCCCTAAGACTGGAACGTTCAACTGAGTAAATTTTCAGGATCTTGTTGGTTTTACTCAATGACTCATGAATTGGGTGGCATACCATACAACAGCAGGAAAGGCACTCTGAAGAGCTGTACAAAATGAAAGACTTTTATAGAAAGAAGGAGGTGGGACAAGAAGGTCAGTTGAATGTTTTTTTTTTTAACAAGTTTAACCAAGATCGAATATTATCTCAGCAATTTAAAATAATTGTATAATTTTAGTAACAATGCAAGAGATGCTGAGGAAAAAGTCACGATTGCAAGTGTCGAGAACTATCTGTATCTGATCTCCTTTACCTGGTGAGAAGAAGTGACAGTCCAAGCTGAGGCTTGTCCAGGAACCCAGAGTTGAGCGGGGAGGTGACCCATTGCAGGACTAAGTATGATCAAGTCAAGCCCAAGGTGGGGATGAGAGGCAAAGGAGAAAGGGTAGTGAAATTGCTGAAAATAGCAGGCTGGAAACCAGTGAACACCTGAAAGAATCAACTTCATGACAGAGGTTAAAACTCATAGAGAGCTGGGATTTCAACAGAGAATAGGCAATAAGCAACACTTTGCAGAGTTCTTTGGCCTTTAATACTGCCCAGGGTGAGGAAAGGATAGAGCTGTTAAAGATTTTGAATCGTTTCCTATAATCAGAGTCTCCAACCTGCCAAAGAAGAATTTCCAAAAAAACCTATGGAATGAAAGGTACTCTTTTATAAAATTGATTAGACAACAAACCTCCTAGTACCCATACAGACGAGGCTTTATGCCCCCACTCCACCCCAACGTCCTAGAGTCTTTCCAAGAAAAGGGATTTCAAATCCAATTGGTGAGGTTCCAGCCCAGCGACGAGCCCACCAAAAACTGTCAGATGTTTGCAATGCTTATCTCTTGCCGCAGAACACCCCCCCCCCCCCATACATAGCAGCTGAAACGCCACTCGCCATTGCCTGAGCCAAGTGCTCTGGACTCCGCTGCTCAGCAGGGACTGGATGGTCCATTATGGCCTCATCCTCATGTCCAGCAGCTCATGCTGACTGTTGACGGGGCCTCTCTCCCTTCCACGTGGCCTATCACCCACAAGAAGACTAGCCTGGCTTCTTCACACAGCCACCTCAGGGCTGTAAGAAGGGAGGAACGCAAGCCACAGAGCCTCCTGAGGCCGCGGCTCCAGTGCTCATGCGACACACATTTGCCACACTGTACTGGCCAAAGCAAGTCACAAAGCTGGCCCGGATTCAAGGGGTGGAGGAAGAAACTCCACTTCCTGACGCAACAAGTGGCAAAGTCAAGTTGTATAGGGAGGGACTGTTGTGAACGACTTTGCCAGCAATCTAAGCTAACAGGTCACTTAACTAAATGCCATCTTCTTTTCTACTTTCTGCATCTAATGGATAAGATGATCTGCCCCAGGCTTCCTCCCCTCTGCCATGTCTCCCTCTGGCACACTGCTGCCGGCACGGAGCAAGCGGTCTATTCTCCTTTGCTCTCCGGAGCACACTTGCTTTAGGAACCTCAAAGAGGAGGCAAGTATCCAATGGCCCATGAAGGCAGAATTCTAGTACCCTGTTCTCCTCGGCCAGCTAAAAGAAACACGTCTCACCTTCATTCTTCACAAAGAAAAAATGCGGCCTCTCTTGTAAAGACTTCCCTGACCATCTCCCCTCCCCACTTAGCCTACACCCTACCTGCTCCCTGCCCGCTAGCTCTGTCCCTGGCGTCCCTATTATATTATACTATGGTGTGGTTGTTGCCTTCGCATGCCTATCTCCCCTACTAGATTGGGAGGCCCCCAAGAAGGGGGTTCATGTACATCTCTGTGATGCTAGCTACACAGTGATTGGCGCAGGGTAGGTATTCTATAAATGCTTGTGAAATAGAATTGAAGACATTTTAAGAGCATCTATGAATTCCGGATCTTCAAAACCATGAGCTAACAGATATGCTAATGCAGCTCAGAGCATCTCCCCATGCAAAGGGGACCTGAGGATCACCTCTGGTGATGTACCAAGTACCCAAGGGAAGAGAACTTCCTAGGGCATTCCACAGACGCCACAAACCCCTGTCACTTCTTGATACTGGAACAGGTATCTCGGGGCAGGTGGGAGAGGAGAGAGAAACTTTGTGATCAATAAGACCTTAAATCAGAATTCTGTGCCCATTAATTTGTCTTACAATGTTCTTTTCTTACACTTGGGTTCATAGGAGATAGGCTGTTTCACTCTGCAAAGGGTATTCCCCGACGAATTCAGATCTGAAAAGTTCACACACGTCAAACCGAAAGAGGAGCCTGCAGCTACCGGCAAATCCCCACCCACAGAAGGGACCTGGGGATGGCAGCGCCACAGAACCAGCGCTGCGGTGACCGAGGTAGGCCAAGAAATGCTAAGGAAAGGAAAGGCTGAGTCCTTAGAAGAGACTCCACGAGCAGCAGGAGACAGGGAAACCTCAATCCCTGTGACTTCCAACGTTTCCATCAAGACAACATGACCATCACACTGAAAAGCGCAGAACAAACTTGAAGTGAAAGCGAAACAGGAAATGAGAGCCACTTGAAATCACCTTGTGTCTCTAGACCCTGAACAACTGAATGCAGTCTCAGGGAGATGGGAAAGGAGGATGAGAAAGACAATAGGGAACAAAACAGGTGAAGATTCCAGCCCTCACAGAGCTCACGTTCTTGGGGTCGGCGGGGGAACAAACAACAGACATAATGAATACATAAATAGTCAAGAGTTAAAAGGGATGGGCCTGTTGGGGGCAGGGTGGCAAAGAGAAGTAAAGAACAAAACAAGACAGTTGACAATTATCAACAGATCAGAAAGGGTGGGCCGTACTGAAAGGGTGAGGTCAGAGGGAAGGAAGAGGGTAAGCCAAGGAGATGTTCGTGGGAGAAGAACATGGCAGACAGACAGCTACAGTAAGGCCCCTAACATGGAGGCGTGTTTGGGGGACAGCAAGGTGGTCAGTGTGGATGGAGCAGGGCTGGCAAGGGGGACACAGGAGGAGCAAAGGTTAGCTAGGTGATAGGGGACAGATCATATGGGACTTGTGGGCCATGAGGAAGACTTTTGTATTGCCTTCTGGGTCAAATGCAGAGGCATTAACAGGTTTTTAGCAGAAGAACAACATGATCTGACTTCAATTTTTTCAGTTAATGCTAATAATTGGAAATGTGCACCTTCTGACCCCCTCATATACGTCAATTGTATTCCAATTAAAAAAAATACAATTTTTTAAAAAGTTAACTCCAATAAAGAATAAATTATAAATACATAAAGCTAACTGTAATGAGTGGGCTGAAACCAGATTGTAGGAGGCCAGTACGGAAGCAGGGAGTTTAAGTTCTCTACAGTGACATCTCATGGAGGGTTACATTTTAAAAGTAAAAGCTTCGGATCTTTTCGCTGTATCATCAAGAAAGCACAGACATACTAGCCGACTTGTGTTTAGGAATCATGCTATATGAAAAATTTAAAGAATTGTTTTGTGAGAGATTCAATTTTCTCATTATTACCCCAAAGGACCGATAGAAGAAGTCAGAGGAAGAGAGAACCCAGTTCAATATACGGCAGGACTTGCTGTACAGTAAAGCTGAACTGTCACGAAGCACCTTGTTCAAGTGCGGACTTATCTATGGGACTGAGGCAGCTATTTGAAGGAACTTCAGACATGGTTTCTACAAGATGCCCTTTCAGATTACTTCCCACCTTGCAAGGGCATCATCCTAAATCCATACCGAACGAACTTCACTTCCCGAGTTCTAACTGGGGCAGGGCCACGGGAGACTTGTCACAGAACACTGGGCAGTAGTTCCAGGTCATTATGTGACAGCTACCTCCTCCTTAGAAAATGTACCTTCCCTTCTAGTCCCATGGCGACAAGCTTGTCCCCCAGGTCCCAGGACAACCATTTAAGATCTAGTAAGAGAGACAGATAGCCAGGGATCCAGGACAGAGAGCCCACTATCCCAGAGGCCTCTTTATATAAGAGGGTGCCATCTGTCCCCCTCCTCCCCCTTGTCCTTTTCTTTCACGCTACCTCTGGGTTTGCTAGACCAGGACTGCAATATCCGTATGGCTCAAATGGAAGAATTAGAGCTTACTGGTGTATTAAGTGGGTTCAAAGGTTGAATTAATGGGTGCTTGAATAATGGATCCTGTCAACAGGAAGTCCCCGGTGACATGCCCGGGGTTTCTGGATCTGATCATTATCTTTTATAATGGCAGAAGTATATACCTAGCACATTGCAACATTTGCTTGCTGCCCGGAACAAAACAGTCTCCTTCCTAGGCATATATAAGCTTAAATACGAGCTCTAACCAATATGCTCAAACAATCTGTTGAACAACTACACACATATTCTCTGCTTTCATGTGTCACACAGTAGTCACTCATCCGAGAGAGGTGCTTTGGGAACCAGTGTAAAAGTTGTTCGTCAGTTTCAGAGTCCATGATTGTCAGGGGATGTCCATTTCTCCCTGAGTTCTGTCACTAACCTATCCAGGTGGCACTGTCATCATTCTACATCCGTGGACTAAATGGTGCATTTCATCATAATGAACACACCCTGCATATATGAGTGAATAAAAGCTAGAACAGTGGTAAGACAGCAACGGCTACTAAGAAAAATTAGAAAATTAACTCTAAAGCCCTCATTTCTCCACAACCCATTCAGGGATCTCCTTGTTTTCAGACAGCACTGTGGGGCAAGGGGAGGGCAGGATGTGTTACTAAGTAGGGTAATTCAACTCAACCAAGAGGTCAGAGAATTTGGTAGCATCTTTGCCCCTTTCTCTAGAGATGCTATCCCATTTATGTGTCAGATTCTCTGTTTCTGCTTCTCTTTATGTTGTCAGTTTCTCCCTCCTGCTTTTTTTTGCTTTCGCAGAGTCAAATACAGAACCACCCAGATCAACTGCTCCCAGTTTCCTAATGGGCAGAAAATGTGAGATAACAAATATTTCTTTGGTTTTAAGCTGCTACATTTAGTTGGTTTTTTTGTTTTTGTTTTGTTTTTTGTTTTGTTTTGTTTTGTTTTGTTAGGAGACAGAGAAAGTGCACGTGCGAGTTGAGGGGAGGCAGGGGGGAGGGACAGAGGGAGAGGGAGAGACAATCCCAAACAGACTCCCACCCCCCAGCTCGGAGCCCAACACAGGGCTCAACCTCATGATCCTGAGATCATGACTTGAACCGAAACCAAGAGTCGGACACTGAACCGGCTAAGACACCCAAGTGCCCCAGGGGGAATTTGTTATAAGGCAAAATATAACTAACACATTAGGACTCCGGATGGCCCACTTTGGTCAAAGAGGAATGAATCACAGAGGAGAACAATAAAGCCCTAGGTTAAAAATGAAGACCGAAGGCATAATGCAAGGGATCTTGAATGCCATGCTAAAGGGTCTGGACTTTAGGTAAAGAGGCAATGCGCATCCTAACAGTATTTTTGAATAGGGGAGTTATCAAAGGAGTGTGTTAGAAGATTGGTTTAGCAGACCTGCCCAGACTAGATTAGGAAAAAAGAAAAAAGAAGAAGAAGAAGAAAAAAAAAAGCATGAAGGTAGAAAAGATGGCTCATTCACACAAATATTCCATCCCAGTCTCAGGTCCTGCTTAATCGTATCAAACCCACTGTGTTGTATACATGCTTTTCATACACTGAGTTAACTTGAGATGGATGGCAGGACTCATGGCTAATTCCTTTCTGAATCCTCTGAACCATTTAGCCCTGTGCCTCGCACATAGTAAGTACTTGGTAATATGTGAGTCATGAATAAAAACCTTCCTAAATTTGCTCTACTTCTCTGCAGACAGAATAATACTCTTTGCGTAATATTTTGTTCATATAGCTAATAGACCATTTCTCAAATCTCAGCATTTTATTACTTTATTTCTTCTGTCTCACCCCTACAGTATGAGCCCCTTCAGGGCAGTCAGGACAAGCTATACAATTTGCCAGGACCCCCAACAAAATGCAAATGAAGCCCCCTTGTTTCAAAAATATTTGGAATTTCAACACTGGAATGGGCGGGGGGGGGGGGGGCAGCGGGGACTTCTGAGCTGAGGGCCTTCCGTGCACAGGTCACAAACCCAGGAAGATGGCCTGAGGGCATTAATTCTGTCTGCGTTGTTTTAACCATGGCTTCTACCATGGGAATGTTTGGTAAATGTGGATTCAACGTCCTGAGTGAACAGTGAAGGTTAGGAGGGTTATACGGAAGGGGAGACTGACTTGGCAGAAGTCTCACATGAGCGGAGTCCACCCTCGAGTTAACGTGGCCTGTTTCAGTAAGACACAGACAGGAGTGCCATCTGCTGTCGTACTCCCTCTGCTGCCTGGGCCGCCTGCCTCCAGCGTCCCTACTGCACAAGTCCTATGTTGATTCCCACTCTAGGGGACTCTGGCTTGGGTTTATTTATTACATTTCCCTCATGCAACGACAATGGCAGCAATTTAATATGTAAGAAGCAAACAGCTGAAGGAAATTTCTGGGCAGAAACAATGTATTGACTAATAACGTAAGACAGTAAGGGCTGGTACTCAGGAAATAAAGAAAACCAGGCTGAATGATTTAAAAACATGCCTCAGACAAACCCTAGTTAACGTTTTGAAAAACAGAGCAGGGCAGGGAAGCGCGTACTGAGCACCCTCTCTGAGGGATGGCACAGACCTCACACACGAGCTATAACCGGGAAGACCTGTTTTCTCTGTGGGGCAGACAAGACAGTTGACTGAATCCCTTCTTACCACAGGTGAGTATCCTACCCACAAAACACAAATATTTATCTGTGTATCTGAGCAATGCCTCCCTGCAAAACTGAGGAAAAGAACCTGCTGGAAAGATCTCGGTCTCCTCCATCCTCCCCGTCATTTCAAGCAAGTTGCAGCCACAGCTCGAGAACCGCAGGCAAAGCTTAGCAATTGTAATGGTGACCCCCAGTGGCAACTGTTTGCAAATGAAAAACTGGCGCTCTTTCTCTGCCAACGATGTCAATTTTATTAAAATGCTTTCTTTAAGAAGGATATTGGCAATTTTGTTGAACTGTAATAAAAACTAATTGTATACTGGTTCCAAAAAATCAATATCCTCTCCTCTGCTTTACTGTCGCTAGTTTAACACATGAATTTTCGTTTGAAAAGAGACTCTTGAGACTGGCAAGCTGTTTCTGGAAGGCCTGATGAGGACTGGGGTAACAGCGCTTTACTCTACGAGGGAGGTAAGACGAGGCCTGATATCAAACCTCGGTTCACGTACACCCTTCTGTGCCCACTGCGTTCTGAGAGTCGGCCTTAGTAGGAATTAATCAGCAGTGATTTCTGTAAATGTAACTGAATCTGGAAAGGTAACCATCTAAATGAAATCTGAAAAGATATCCATGTGTGTTAAATGGCCAACAAAGCAAGTTGAAAGGATTGGGCTTGCCTTCTAGAACCTTGCGCTCAACCCAAACAAAGGCAATCAGCTCAAAGGGAGCAAACATTCCGTAACAGTAGTATGAAGAAAACATAACTCAAAATAATGAAGTAGGAGTATTGCACCATATTCGGTTCTCACAGTTGAGTCCTTCCATTCTGACATCTGTGTGATGTGGCTGGGGGAGAGCAAGCAAGAATAGACCATCCACTTATTAAGTCAGTGAGGGCTCTAGTAGATGAAATTCACATGCAGGTACACTTGAAAACATCCTTAATATGAAAAGTATTAAAACTGACGAGACAGGTATGTGTTTGGTAGGCAAGGCTAAATTGGGGTTCTCAAACTTTGCTGCATATCAGAATCACCAGGGGAGCTTCTCAGAGTCTTGAAACCCAGGCCACACCGCGAATCACATCCTAATTGCGAGGGCTAGGACACTGCCATCAGTATTCTTTAAAGCTCCACAATTCCAAACAAGTCCCTTGTACAGTCAAGGCTGACTGCCTACAGTTGGAACTGCTGAGCTTTCAGCCTCGGTTTGACCACGGCTTAGGCACATCATTTCCCTAACAGGCAGCTTACCAATGTTGAAACTATTTATTTATGAGTTCTCTGCTAAGAGTCCGTTGTAGTATTGCCTGGGAGGGGATGTTTTGTTTTGTTTTCTTAAATCCCAATGTCCAGTTTGGACCCCAGACCAATTTCATTAGGATTTCTGGGGATGCGACCCTACCAGGACATCAATATTTTTCCAAAGCTCCCCAGGTGCAATCAAGTACAAACCAATGTAGTCAAGGTCAGGGAAACAATTGCACATTCAAATTCAGAGAAAGAGTAATAAAAAGCCCTAACTTCACAATATTAAATCATTTTAAAGTATAGCATTCGTCCTCTTACTGACTGCTCTTTGAGGCTACAAAGGGAAATTCCTGAGAACATGGAAATATGGAAACAGATTGCCTTGTGAAAATAAACACAGAAGGGTACTACAGAGAGGTGTAACTTAGTCAACCCGGGAGAAAAAAAAAAAAAGAAAGATATTTAAAAAGTTAAATAGGCAGGCTTTTCCAATGCTCTAACCCAGTGTTTCCAGCCCCGGCTACACATTAGAACTACCCGGGGAATTTTTAAAACTTGCCAATGCCTAAGCCTCAATCCCAGGGCTTTTGATTTAATTGATTAAATTGATATATTTAAAAGCTCCCCAGGGGATTCTAATGTGCAGCCGGCACTGAGAACCGCGGCCCCAGGCGAAGCAGGAATGTCAGTGCGCCAAAACCACAACACAGTCTCTGGTACCTGTACAGCAAGCTAGCAGGACAGAGTGGCTATTTACAGAACACCCCCATGAAGCATATGTAGAAGTGATGAAGACCTAGGAATTACCAACCATGGGTACACAGCTCTGCCAAAGAAACCGCCGTGAGGCTTCAAATACCCTGATGGCAGCCGTAAGGCGGCAAGCAACTCCTCGAGCAGGAAGATTTGTTCCTCTTTTTTAGTGAAGGGACTTTCCATGCCATCATCTTGAGTTTTCTTTCCTCCTCGGCAAAGCACACTGGATTAGGGACCGAAGGTGCAGGAGGGGAGGACGCGCTTCTGCAGACACGGAGCATTCTCGTGCTCACGCCAGGACATCTCCTGGGACCTTGACACCGGCATCCTGCTGCCTGTCTGCATCCTGGGTGCATCCACCCCCAAGGATTCTGAAGCACGACCATGGCGAGCCCCGCGCAAGCGTTCCTCCTGGACATGTTGCCACGTCCCCCTACACGTTTCAGTACTTCTAACTTCAAGATTTTAGATATCACAAATCATGTACTCTTTTTCTTGAAAAAATATAAGTACTGAAGATTCTTCTTAAATTCTTTTATGCTAGCTCGCGCACTCACGCACACGTGCTCTCTCTCTCTCTCACACACACACACACACACAATGTGTAACTATTATTAGGAATTTAGCTGCAGGCAACCGATAACCCCTGCCCCTACTTTTTCTCCAGTATCTTTTCCATGTGTTAATGAACTTTTACAAATTTAAAGCTTCTTGTTTTCTTGAAGAAGTTTATCTTCTATTGGTACTTGGACTCTTCACCCAAGCGAGGGGTGGGGCATGGGATTTTATATATAAATACATACATATATATGCAAATACACACGCACACACACACACACACAGAGATACATATACATATGACATTTTAGTTTGCAAAATTACAATTTCCTACCTGCAGATCTGATAATGGTAGCTACGTACAGCTTTCCTCTCAAAGTACAAACTGGCTGTTTCGAGGGCACTCACCAGAGGGCTCAATCTTACACTCAATGGTGTCCACTTGCTTGCTGAAACAATGCATGCAAATGCAGAATATTTGTTCATATTTTATAAAATTAGACCTAGAATACTGATCAATGTCTCTATTATCAAGTTTCAAATCCATCACTTCCTTTAGAAATTTAGGGACAGGACCTTTTTCTTTCCTCTTGAACAGGTATTTCCTTTTAACAGTCATTGAAAACAGTGTCCCTACTTCCACTGCCCCTTCTTCATTATCTAGAAGCTAAGAATCAACTCTAGGAACCACTTTAAATGTCTCATTGGTTGAGGAGCTAACAGGATCTAAGGAAGTGAAGTGTGTAGATGTAAGCTGGGCTATGAAGGCAAGGGAAGAGTCTAGTGTCTCAAAGGGAATAAACGGTCACGAAAGGGTTTGGGAGTTTAGTTTATAGAATGGGGTGCAGGAGAGCAGACAAAAAGTAAAAAATGCAATTCCTAAAAAGTCAGGAGTCACTGACATCCAGAGTATGGATGAAAAGCTTAGTTTTAGCTGCAAGAAGGTCTACCCTTCCATTGGGACAGGCCAAAAGTTCTCGCACAAGTACGTGTGGCTGCAGAAGGTGAGGCTGGTTTCTCTTCTCTCTTGCGGGAGGCATGACAATAGGCAGAGCTGAACACAGTCCGAGGGAAGAGAAGGTGAAGTAAGTCAGAGCCAAGTGGAGATGCACAGAGATGCTGAAATGAATGAAAAACAATCAATATTGACAGCCACCTAAGGGTGGAAACCATGCGCTTGTAGAAGCAGCAAGCTAAGGGAATGAAGCTATCTCTAGGCGTGCGCAAACTCCGGCCCGTATCTCAAGTTCCAGTGGCATACAGAGACGCTTGGGGGGCTTTCACTTACTTCGTTGGCTTCTTCTTGGTGAATACAATGGAACAACAATGGCTCAAGATGATTAAAGACATTGTCAAGAGAGTGGAGAAAGTGACGGTCTATGGGAGGGGGAGCTCGATCATAAGCGGGCTGAGAAGAATAAACTAGAGGGGGCTCATAGGACCAAAGGTCTCAATGACATCAAAAAAAGGGAGGGGGCTGTGGGCAAATGAAAGCAGAGAACTGGAAGAATTATATGGTGTGGTCTAAAGAAGAGACGTGCACATTATTAAGATTTCAGAGGAGAAACAATTCTAAGTTAGAGTAGGTGGCTGCAGAGGATGGAACTGAAGTTCACTGACGTACAGGAGCTCTGGGTAGGAAGAGATCTGCTGGATAGGTCTTTCCTGTTTACTTCATTCATGATGGTGGCAGGGTAGAAAAAATGCTGTGAGCCAGGTATCAAACGTTCAATAAATGATGGCGTAGATGAGGAGTCCAAGGACATCACCCAGAAAGGCACTGGGTGAGGCAGCTAGAGGAGCTCCAGAGAAAGAGGCATAAAACAACGCGCAAGTATCACGACGAAGATGAGAATCTCCACGCAGCAAGATCAGTCCCGACACGTGACCCTGAGGCGGCAGTTCGAGGAGATGCACCCGCTGGGAGGAGCTGCGGGGAGAGCAGTACCTGTGGAGGACCTAGTCAGGGCAAAGTACGAGCGTCAAGTAAGTGCCGCCTGTTGCCTGTTATCAGGAGCAGACATCCCAACACTTCTGCCACGGCAGCTTGGTATCACTGTCGTCAAGGAAAACACTATAGCCCAGCCCTGGATGGAACAACGCCTCACTCGCAGAGAGAAGAGACAGCAAGATCAGTTTCAGCGGCAGCGATCAGTCTCCCAAGGTCCGCAGATCCCTCCCGGCCTGGAAGCACCCTTCGCGTACCGCAGTACAAAGGGCCCCATCCCTCCCCACATGGGACAGATACAGTACTGAGGTGGCCAGGTGCCACTTGATGCACACACTTAAGCAGAAGAAACGGGTGTGCAAATGAGAAAAACCCTCCCACACAAGATGGTCAGCCCATCACGAGCTGTAAGGACTCCGTCTCTTAGTACGGTGAAGTTTCAGGCCCACGGCCCACTCTAATGCAGCCCCGTGAGGGTCAAAAGACTGAATGCTCAAAACTGTCCTTTCCGACAATCAGGAACATTCTGAGAGGAGATCGAGGACAACACGAAATGGTGTTTAGAGGGCCAAGAGGAAAGGTTTGGACTGAAGAGGAAAGACGAGAGCCAAGCAAAGTGGAAATTAGAAAAGAAACGACGCAGCTGAGCAGAGGGGACTATTCTTGGAGCAACGTCAAGTTCCCCAAAGCAATCACTGCCAGCATTCCTGTGACAAAAAGGGATGCACGCATCTATGGGGAGAGTCTGCTGCGGCCTTGATTATGTTTCTGAGGCTGTTCCCTTTGCCAGGCTCTTGATTTTTATTCCTATTATTAAGCCTTATTTTTAATACACCTTTAATGCTATGACTTTTCAACTTCTTTTCCCAAGTACAGTATACATTTTTCTTTAAAAAATAAATCCTTTGGCAAAATAAAACTTAAGGTGGCTCATATCGGGGCTTGTTTTATAACATGACGGAGTATTAGTAACAGAAATAATAGCTGGCATGTATTAAGTGAGGCATTGAACTGTGGGCTTTACAAGTGTTACCTTACTTACTTCTGACAAGTGTAGGAGAAATTATTTTCATTCCTAGTTTTCAGAAAAGTAAATTAAGGCTCAAAGAAGTTATTTAACTTACAGTGAGTAGTACCCTGGGGAAGGGCACTAATTAAGGGCGCTGTGGGAACTTCACAAGGACAAAAAAAGAACAAAATAGTAAGTTCAATGTGGAGTGGGTACTTCTGAGAACAGAGGAAAAGGCTGCTAAAATATTAACCGCAAATTAGTAAAGTAGTTAAACTTTGTGACCTCCCTTCACAATATGCTAAAGTATGATCATCACGGCAACTATTAAACTAACCACGAAAAGCCAGGCTTGCAGTCATCTTCCACCGAGCTCTAAGTCCCTGAAAAGCAATCTTTTCTCTGAAGTACACACGACAGAGCTATTTATCTTGTGCATGACGCTGTGAGCGTTGTGCTTAATAGTGAGAAATGTAAAGGAGAGAATTTATATAATCTCATCTACTTTCAGACAGCAGAAATTGGGTTTTGTACCGTGGGCCAAAGATCTGGCTCAATGGACAAAGAACCAAATTCAGGGGGTCTTCCTCTAAGATCCCGCAAACCTTTGTGTGCATGCGTGCATGTGTGTGTGTGTGCACGCGCGCGTCTCTGTGTCTGTGTTTCTGAAGGGTACTTCCTTCCTTACTTCTCAGCTATTGGAATAAAATGGAGACTAAGGAATAAAAATGGAGACTAAGACTTTTTTAAATCAACTAGGCGATAGAACTAGAAATCAGAGCTGCCGCAACATGCTCTCCTTTTATGTTCCTCTACTCCTAATGGGTCTGCTCTCTATTGGATGTGAGCTGGGAATTTCCAGAGGAGCTTAAAACGAATGGCTTTCCAAGACGGAGACATGTGGGGCTTAAATCTCAGTTGTGCAACCTTCTAGATCTTACTTCCGGGGGCATTTTCCCCTCAACCTTCAGTCTTGGTTTCTTCATCTATGAAACACGAGGCAAAAAATACTTCAGAAGTTGTTAAAGGATGTAGAGGGTCTGGAACAGAGGAGGCATCCACAGATGTTAGGCCCTCTGTCAACCTCCCTTGCTCCCTCAAGAGCAAAGTAATAGCCTTTCCTCATTCTCCCAACTGGTTTTAGAATAAAAATTACCGCCCGAAGTTCATTCAGGTATCATTTTTGGTTTTCTTTTGGATCTGGTTTTGGTAATGGTTTTACCCACCTCCGTGTCTCGGATATAGATTATTGTATAATTATGGGATGTGACGACTCCAAAATTCTTGCAGATTTTTGTAGTTTGTCCAATTCATTCAAAGCAGTTAGACATGGATCATTCCTTGTACACGGTGGCATTAAATAATTATTGATGGTTTGACAGCATTTATTTACTTAGACCCATCATTCTTTTTCCACTGGCAAATAATTAACAAGATTTCTTCCAAGGAGTAGGCTACACTTTGAAGCTTAAATGTCAAATGCACAAGAATTGTCATTTAAGGAGCGAGGATGATGTATTCTACAATAAAACTGGTACAATATCAAGGCTGAGGCTGGACATGGTGGATTCTGAATCCAGAAGTCTTAAAATTTTCAGTTTCAGTAAACACTGTTACTCATTCTGAGGATCCCCATCAGTCAATTTTTATGTGCAGTCTGGACAGCCAAAACATGTCTGGAACATTCGCTGTTATTTAGCACATTGGGCAGGGTTCTCCCCAACAATCTGAGATTCAGTCATGCTAACATGCCAATATGTTCCCTGGTTTTCCAGGAAAGCTCACCTACCTGAAGAGAAAAACTTCACCAAGTCTGCACCTTCCAAATTTAAAAATATTCAATGTGCTCATTTCTGAAGAAAGCCATTTTAAAGTTAAATGTTTAATTTTGTTTTATCGTTGGTTTAACAAACAGAAAGAACTATGACAATGTAGGATGTATTAATACATTACCCCAGATCTATTCTCCCCTTCCACTGACCTCTACTCATCCATCCAAAGGGGTCAACAGGGAGTTCAGGACTCCCATGCCCCTAGAAATTTTCGGCACCCCCACTCCCACCTAACTTCCTAACCTCTCTGCCATTCTTTCTTTAAAGATTAGCTGTAATCCCACCATACTTTCTACTTCTGTTTGTGTCAGCCACCAACCCACATTTAGCTTCAATGCTGCAAAACCTTTCCTCTGTGCCCTCTGAAACAAGTGTCAAACTTCCTTGTCACAGGACGCTGTAAACAGTTAAAAATAACTGAGGATCTCCAAAGAGCTTTTGTTTACATGGGTTATATTTACTATTCTATGCTGTGCTCAAAATTTAAAGGAAATTTTAAAGTATTTATTAATTCATTAAAAAATAAACTCATTACATGTTAACAAATTCATTTTTACAAAAAAAATTGTTTTTGAAACAAAAAAATTACTGAGAAGAGTGGCATTATTTTACATTTTTGCAAGTCTCTTTAAGGCCTGGCTTAATAGAAGACAGCTGGAGTCTTTTATCTGCTTCTGCATTCAATCTGTTGTGATATGCTATTTTAGTTGAAGTATATGAAGAAAATCCGGCCTCACCCAGATATATGGTTAGAAAAGGGAGGAATATTTTAAGAATCTTTTCAGATAATTGTGGATATTCTTTAACACTGTATCAAAACTCGACAAATGGTAGTCTCTTGAAAGTGAGTTTTAATGTAGAATCTAAAGTCACATTAATAAACTTATTTTTACTTTGTTACATTAAAATCCATTAGTCTGTCTTGCACTCAGAATGGGTATCTTACCCACGCATGGTTTTGTAACATCATGCCTCACTCATTTGAAAACCGTTGCTTCTCTGAGTTATGGAGATGTCCCAAATGTTGACACATTTCACTACACCATATTTCAAAATTACATGTTACTATCATCACTGACCTCATCAAAAGTGTTTTGACTACTGCGGATCTATCACCTTGGTGGATTAAAGTTCTTCAAAAGTCCGAACTACACTTAAAAGCTCATATTTTATCATTGGCAACATACATTATCAGTCATTTCCCTTTAAGTAACAGGCTCCTTTGATTCACTCATGAGAAACTGCCTAATTCCCAAGTCTGGGTAACCACCGTTTTTTTTTTTTTTTTCCCCTTCCCCTGTCACTCATTCTTTCAAGTCAGAACAATCTTCAGGGAAAAAAGTGGTTAGTTCAGAGGGCAGCTCAACCAATTGCACCCATGCTTTTCTTCAAGCCAACCACGGTACCTCGGTAAGTAGAAAAACTATTTTGCGAATATGTCCTATTTAATCACGGTATATTGAATAGACATGCCAGCAAGCGCTGAGATCAAAGTAACTGCCGCTCTAGAATTCATGATCAACCATCGGCAAAACTCCCTGAATACTGTGTGTACTACAGCAGGGGTGTACGTGTTGCACAAAGGGAGTTAGAATTGTTACGACATACTGACATCATCCTATAATCTCTTAATAAAACTTTTTGTCGGGACGCCTGGGTGGCTCAGTCGGTTAAGCGTCTGCCTTCGGCTCAGGTCATGATCCCAAGGTCCTGGGATCAAGTCCCTCATCGGGCTCCCTTCTCAATGGGGAGCTTGCTTCTCCTTCCGTCTGCTCTGCCTGCTGCTCCCCCTGCTTGTGCTCGCTCTGACAAAATCTTTTTAAAAAACCAACTTTTTGTCAGCTTCAAAATACGAGCTTTCTCAACTGGTACTTCCACTTTTTCCTCGTGCCAATTAGGATGTTTTTGCAGTTAACAATAATCCTTACTCAAAATGATTTAGATTATCAGGAAAAGTTGGCATCTCTCAAAACGAAAAGGGAGAGCATCTTTACGGTTGGTTAATTTAGGACTCGTGGTACCAAGAGGAGTCTCATGTTTCCAAGGGAGACATGAGTATGTAACGTTTCTAGTACAAAAGACAACATTGCCTTTTTCTAGGAGAAGGTTCTCCTTTAGAACCATGAGGAAAACTTTCCCAGAGGCCCTCTGGCACCATGTGTCCACATGTCCACCAAAAGGCAAGCAGAAGGAACGGAATCTCCAGGAGTGGTTAACATTAACCTAGATTTACCCTTGAGCTTCAGGCAAGGTCACTTTCCCTACAGGACAAATAACCTGCAGAAAAATCCGGTTTCCTTCAAGAAAGGGGAAAGTGGGAAGGGGGACTGGGGAAGATGCTGCCAGTGCCCTGCTCACAGATACTCTGCTCGCACTGCTGCACAGAAAAGGCTTGCTGACCGCAAACCCCTGGGATTCCTGGCCTGAGGACTTTTCACTGGGCACGAAGCTGTAGGCTATGCACAGGACAAGCAGGACAAGCCAGAAGGACCAGAATTAAGGGCCCAGAAGCAGGCCTCACACAGCAAGCTGGTGGATACATATCCAGATTCCTGGGTACTCAGCTGAGAGAACTGGGAGATGCATTGTCCATTTCAGACAGTTACCCAGTGAAACAAGCCACAGCAGTCACCACTTAATGCACTTTTTACTGGCTGCCTTCCTTGCCCCGTCTCATTTCTTCACTTCCCTTAACAGTGTTTCCTCTTAGGCCTTCCTACAAACTATTTGCAATAACATCTTTGTCTCAGGGTCAGGTGACAGGGGAACCCAAAGCAAGCCAACAGCCTCTCCCTCAAAAAAATGCACTATGATCAGAAACTCAGGAGCGCCTTTTCAATTCTTTGTTCTCAAGGGGCCTTTATTAGCATCCTTCTCCCCGAAGAGTTACTGTTCTCTGCCCCAGACTCCAAAAATGAACAAAGACTTACTGTTTAAATGGGCACATAAAATATTTTTATTAAGTGCATAGCATCAACCAAGCCTGCTATGCTTAGGGCTCCTCTCTCAGGGACCATGTCCCCCCAGACTCTGCTTCAAGGGCACACCTGAGTGGCTACATTTTGACCCAAAGGCAGCCAATCCTTGGCGGACAGTGCCCACATAGTATGAAAAGATAAGACAATCCCATTTCTGCTTTTGATAATTTAAATTAAGTACCAATACCCAAAATTTCACTGTGTGCCAATGAGCTGGAGTTATTAACCATTTGTCAGAGCCACAAGGCAGTCACGAGAAATTATTATGAACCACAAACCACGAGAAAACCAAAATCACGATGTACAAAGAAATGATCCATGAGGGAGAGGAAAACAATTGGCAGACAGTATCAGTTCAAAAGGGAGCAGGCCTACTAGGAAAAGTCAAATCTTATTGAGAGGGTAGCTGTGGAGTGGAGAGCCACAGAGCTGAGGTTTCAAGAGCACTTTCTGGTGCTACCTTTCCTTACAGCCACAGAACTCAGTTGTCGGGAGGTTCGATCTCCTTATTGGCCACGTCTATTTTGATACCAGTTCCCCTGATGTGAACAAGCTTGAGTAAGCATCTACCCATCCATATCATGATCATAATGCTTTTAAAACAATCACATAAAAAGCTGGATTTTTTTCAGTATACAATGAGTTTTTTTAATGTGGTCCACAGTTCACAACAATATGAATACACTTGATACTACTGAATGGTACACTTAGAAATGGTTAAAAGGGTAAATTTAGGTTATGAGCTTTTTACCACAAATATATCCCTATTTCTCTGAGATAATAAAAAGGAAATAAAGAATGGGACGTGGTGCACTGTTAGAGAAGAGTTGAGAATAAATCATCTTGTCTTGTGATACACCCACATAATAATGGTATTTTCCAGAATAATAGAATGTTACCCCTTAGTTAAGAATTGAAAAAAAAAAAATAACCTATTATTCTACTCTCAACCCAAAACCCAAATTGAGCATATGAAAGGATTAAAAGTAGCTGGATATTAGAAGAGGAATTTGGAAAAAATAAACCGAATTGTGGTGACGGCATGTAGGCTGACAAACACACTAGGGAAGAGGCAGATTCCTCCCTAAGTGATGGAAGGATCTAGAATCGGGCTAGTGTGCCGCTTTACAACAGAGTGAAAGAAAGATCGCTTCACTGGGGGCCAATGGGAAAAACACGCAATCTACACACAAGAGAGTCAGCGCATCTTTGGTCCGTGTCTCGTCCCAGAGAGTCTGCTGAGGGAACAAAGTGAGGCTTAAAGTACCACCAGATGACCAGGTGCTAAGTAAGGAGTCAGTAACCAGCCGGCCAGCCAGCCAAGGGCAGTCAGAGATGCATTTGCCCTACGGAAGGAACACAAAGGGAGAGGGAGAACCCCCCCCGCAAGGAGACGGAAAGGCCAAGCGTTCCGGGGTCTCTGATGAACCCATGAAGATGCCTTCCCAAAGTTCAGCTTGGAACACCTACCAGATCTAGACAGCGATGGGGCTAGATCACCAAACCAAGGCAGGCAAGCAGGAATATTCTTGTCCGCTCTACCCTTCTGCCTCCCTCTGCTCTAAACCTGGAGTGGTCTGAAATTGCTTCGGGGGAAGAGGAATTAGCGTGCACGGAGGACAGAACAAAGAACCAACCAAACACAATCTCCACCCACCCACTGGCAACCAGGCTGCAGCAAGCTGACTAGGAGACAGAAGCTTTACCTTCGAATGAAATGTAATATTTTGACAGGACAAATTACTGACTAAAGGTTGTCTGATTACCTAAAAATGACCATCAAAATCATAGGAACTCCCTTAAATGTCATCAAAAGCCTACCAAAGAACCAACCCCTCAGAATGAATGTAAACAGACACTGGGAGACAAAAATAAAGTTGCTTTATAATTACACCCCCATGAACCCTGCTTATTCACAGGAAAGGTTACGGATATTTAATTTTAGGAAACGGTTAGACTGGATAAAAGTAAAAAAGGCTCAATCTGATCATATAAACTTGACATTTTAAAAATAACCCAAGAAAATACCACAAGCCCTTAATTAGGAACAAGAGTTTCAAGGAGCAAAGGTAGAAACAAAATAAAACAGAGCATGACAATTTATCTTGACTCGATGTCCAGATAGTTAAAGGAACTGGAGATGATTACAATACCACAAATTTTTCTGTGCAGAAAATGATGTAAATTCTCTTTTCCGAATTGCAGACCTATCATTTTGCAATGTATACTAAGACTCTAGGCCTAGTCTCCTCTCAATATTCTTGAAGTTGGAGTTTCTCTAACATGGATCATGAAGCAGATACAAATTTTAATGATGATAATAACAATAATATTAATAAGACAACTACAATTTACTGAGCATTGACTCTGTCAGGCTCGATGCTCTAAGACTGCCATCCAGGATCCTATTTGATCTTCCAAGGTCTACTGTAGATGGGCAGTTGCTACTGTTCTCACCGTTCTTGAAGAGAAAGACATTAAGGCAAGGAAAGATGAAGTCATTTGCCCAGGACCATGGAACTGGTAACTACCCAAGCCAAACCCAGGACCCTCACTGTTTTAATGTGTGTTACTTGACAGAGAAAACCTTCAAAACAATGACAGGGGTTTTATTTCTTGATCACCAGGCAATGACTTCGGACTTCACAGGGGTCCCAGGTTCCTTTAACACCTAAGCCACTGGACAGCTGGAGCAGACATGCTGTCTCCTGACAGACACAAGCCCACCTTCACATGGGCCTGCTATGAACTCGCCTGAAGCAGCCAGTCCTCTGGGCCCCCAGCTGTTAGTTCCTTCAGTAGGTCCTAAAATGATTAAAACAAGTCCTCTTTACAATTCCCATCAGCAACACAATTATTAACAACTAAAACTGATTTCTCTATGTTCCTGGCTTGCCTAGAGACAAAATTCAGGAATCTGTTAAAATTACTTCCGGCCATCAAGCAGAAAAATAAATGTACTTTCTGTAATTCCTTCTTAATAGCCTTGGACCCGTTTACCAAGCAACGCGACCTGCAAACCACCACATAGTTCTCCCCAGTGACAGCGTGCTGGCACTTTTCCTTCTGCTAAAAAATAAAACAAAACCCATCTTCCTTATTACAACCTTGATGCTTTCTACATTGGTAGATCCTAATATTTGTCTGTAAATTATCCCTCATACCTGTGCAAACCGTGTGAGGCTTGTGCTTCTTCTATAAATAAATAATATATTCTTCTCTACAGCAAGGAAAGAACATACCAAAGCCATATAACCATTCCTATACACTTATTATCTCCAGAATAACATTTTTTGCTTCAACTGAGATTTTGTCAGAAAATCCAATCGGGTAGCGCGACCAGCTGCATCCAAAAGCGCCGAGGGTCACACGGAGGAGCCTTCACTCTGCCCTGGGCTTCTGGGTTCCAAAGGCTGCCCCTGACTGAGGTCACAGCCTGCCCCCTTTCTCCCCTGGCTTCTCAGTCCTGTGCTTGTTTCCTTATCATCCCTCCCCGCTTGCCTTCATTTTCACATCCTCATTAACTCCATTGTCCTCATCAGATGACTCAGTGATCACAGAGTGATGATTGGTAGGTAAATGAATCACATTAGCAATCAGTTTACTTGATGCTGACCCTGCCTCCTTTTATGTGTGAGTTAGGGAATTAACAGAGTCAGGGGAATGACAGAGGGGAGAGGGAGGGGGAAGGAAGGAGGGTTAAAGGAGCGGAGGAAGGGAGGAGGAAAAGTGACATTTCAGACATGGGTTAAAGGAGGGGAGGAAGGGAGGAGGAAAAGTGACATTTCAGACATTTATAGCAATGCACCCAGGAGAGACGTTACATGATAAAGGTATTACGTGAAGCTATTCGCACCGTGATAATAGATCTCTGAAAATACGTGAGGTCTTAGATGAAAGCCTGGAAGAGTTTTAGGAAGAGAATCTAGAGTTTCTCCTTGATTCTACTACTCATAATCTTTTTCCCTGCAAATAATTCCCTATTATTTGGTTGGGATGGGGTGCAGAGTGGAAAAAAATAAACCACCCCATATCTGGCTTCTATGCAACATGGGTATGGATTTGAAATCCAGGCAATCTGCCCAATAGGATTGGAGTACCTACCACGTGTCAGAATATCTAAAACACTTTTTTTTTTTTAAATCCGAGGCACTTCTGGCTTGCCAATCATATGCCGAACCACAACTATTTACATAGATGTGACGGAGAAAATCGGACTTGAAACAGATTGTTCTGTACAGATACAGGGGCCTCAAGATTCTTGCACCATTTGGTGAAAGGCAGGTGTTATGTGCTGAAGTGCATTCCTCCAAAACTCTGATGTTAAAGTCCTAAGCCCCTAATACCTCGGAATGTGAGTGCATTCGGAGACAGAGCCCTTCAAGAGATGACAAAGGTAGAATGAGGTCATACGGCAAATATGAGTGGTGTACTTACACGAAGAGGACATGAGGATACAGATGCCCGCAGACGGAAGGCCGAAGGAAGACGCAGGGAGAAGGCGGCCATCTACCAACCAGGGAGAGGCGCCCCAGAAGCAATCCATCCTTCCAACACCTTGATCTCCAACTTCTAGCCTCCAGAACTGTGAGCAAGTACATTTCTGTTCTTTAAGCAACCCACGCTGCAGTACTTAGACATAGCAGCTAACTAACACGGTGTGCCATACAGATCCCAGGCCACGTCCAAGTTCCCAAAGACCCCCAGTCAGAGACCGCCATTGTTTAACCTCGGATATGCTACGGCTATGAAAGAACAAAATTATAATAGGTAAATGCGAGGAAAGGCCAAATTAACATAAAAATACTACGTTTTACTGGTTCTTACCAATTTTCAAAATGGGCGTACACAACAGGTTAGAGCCAAAAATTTTATGAATACTAAAGGCCTCGAGAGACAAAAAGGAGAGCCTTATGTGTAATTTTCATCTATTTTTCTACAACACAGACCATTAATTTTGAGAGTCCTTTGGGACTTGGGGGACTGGAAGGATAAAACATGGAGGGCTCTGGAGGCAAATGAAACGACCTGATCTCACACCGTGGTCTTCCTGTTCCACCCTGACTAGATGCCCTCATACTGAGCCACCGTTTCCCAATATCCCACTGAAAACTGAGAGGAAATTAGAAACAGAACTCACGTAGAAACATCTGCATTTCTGTCAAAGAAAGCATGAAGCATTATCTTGCAAATTGTGTGAGGATGTTTCAGTGTTAATAAATTTCCCATTTGGATACAGAAAGCATTATATGTAAGAATCAGCTTTCCCCATACAGCCATCTTCATCTTTTATTACATTAATACATTTTACTTAGTTACAGCCATCATTTGACGATGTGTTTCTTTCCATAAGTCAAAGGCCCATATGTGTATGTGTGCGCACACGCGTGAGACTGTGTGCATGATACAGTGTGAGTGTGCCCATTAAAATGAAAAAGCAAGATACCCACAAGAGCTTAGACATTGTGCATAGTAAAAATGATCTATTTCAAAGAATTTCTAAAGGTCTCTTAATGCCTTTTTCGGAATTTTCAACAGGGAACAAAGACAAAAAAGCCGTCCCAAACACCATTACTCGTTTCTTGGGGTTTTCCTTTTCTGCTCCCTATCTCTCTCCGTTCTGCTTATCTATTTTTAGTTCTTGGCTTCCATTGATCCTTACAGATTCTTAATCTTCTCTAACTCCACATTATTTTTTAGAGGCAGATTTGTCTACATGCCTCATCTCTAGGATTCTGCTGTTATTAGCCTAATAAGTATTCTCCCGCATACTTGCTGCAAAGTGGTTTTCTAACAGCACAAATAAATGAATAAATAAAAAATGTGACTTCATTTGCTGCACAGGAGATTTGTACTTAAAAATAAGCTGCAGTTTTTATTTTCTACGCTTGTAAGAAATGTGCAAATCCATCAGGTCAAAATAACCAGCACATACAAAATGCCTGTTACTTACCGCCAATTTTATTTTTAAGAGACATTTCAATAGTTGGCAGAATTGTCAATCTACACATTTTCCTTTGATTATAGAGGAGACAGCCTGCCATTATACCAGAAATAGTTAATATTACAGCAGTAGGCAGCCCAGAAACATACAACTACTTTTGCTTTCCGATTTGTATTTATTTGAAAAAGATTCAGGCAGTCTAGTTTGCGCCAAATTCTTTAAGAAGCTGTTGTATGCTTAGAGCCTACCTTTTATGAGAATCTTAGATTAAGGCCTTTGCAATTCTAAGATGTGTTTTTCTCCACAGAAATGTTTCTTAAGTGACTTCTACAAATACATTGCTTTGGTTTTTGTTGTTATCTATTATATGCTCACCACTGTTGAAGGATAGGAAATATTTTTAAAAGGTAACCTAGGATCTCCATGTTAAGTTGCTTCCAATTTAGCTGAAGAAGAAATGATTAAGAAACATGAACACAAGATCAAATTGAACTAAATCTTAAAGGTACTCCTAGATGAGTTCTGAAGAGAGAAACTTCAATGAGAATGGAAACAGACAATGAAACACGCAGAAGAGAGGCCATTAATACCAGCTTTGGAGTGAGTGATTGGCTTATTGGCTCGATTCTTCACCCTGACCTCTATGCACAAGCTTTGACATAGGACTGTGCGGTTCCTCCATCAGAGACTGAGTGTATTTTCCCTGCATCTCAACTTTGGGAATGATCGTGGGACTTGCTTTGACCAATAAAATACTAGCAAGCAAAGGCCTGAAATGTGCTCCCGTGGTAGGGCACTCCCTTCGCACTCTGTCCTTCCTAGGAGAAGAGCTGTTCCCACGTAGCTGCTGCTTCCTCAGCCTGGGCCCCAGAATGAACACAGGTGGGGCACACCTAAGCCCAACTTTCTGCCAAGAACTGAATTCATCTGGACTTGCAGTCTGAAGTAGAGCTATCCAGCTGAGCTTAGCTAGCTGAATTTTTTTTAGCCCTGAGTTTTATTACCTAACAATAGCTGATTCATACACTTGGAGACAGGTTATAGCTTGAATAGGTCAACGGTAAAACAGTAAGAAAGTACCTGTTTCTGAGACAACATGCTTTGGCAGCTTTGAGTATTTCCTATTTGTTTCATTTCTTCAATTACCCACTACTCCACTAGTCTCTATTAGCAGGAAATCTGGTATCTCCTCCTAAAAACTAGCACCATGCCCCTCATTTGTATAGTAACTGTGGTCACTGACTAAACCCAAATTAGAGTAGAAGAGACCAAGAGTTTTCCCAGCCCAGTGGGAAGCCCCAGTTTCCGGCTTCCTTTGTCCTCACCACTATTACATGATGTTGCTGTGAAAATTCATCCCGCAGAGACAGCTATCCTTCTCCACTCCTACTAGTTGAAGTATTTGTGCAGGATTCAGGAGTACCACATCCCTGGCACGCTCAAGGTTACAGCCTTTTCCAAATGTCTACCTATGTGTTTCTGTCTTCAAAGCAGAATTGTTGGGTCAAAGCAGCTGGGTTCAAAGTCCATCGAAGTCTCAAGCCCAAGTGGTTTGAGAGCCAGGCCTCCCACAATACCCTCCAGAGCCTAGTAGGAAAGAAACGCTCTTCCCTCTCTTTTCTTGACATGAGCTTCTCTTCATAACTTTTTCTTCCAGGAGACCCAAGTCATCAGCGTCTAATCAAGCAAAGGGTCTAGTAACTTTCAGAACAAGTGGACAGCTTGTCTATGCCTTTATTCCCATGGAGCAACTTGCCTTTACGTAAATATGTTCTCCGCCCCCCCACCCCGATCCCCAAAAGCGAACAACTGCACATGCCAATAAGTATCATGAGGCAACCTTTACTAGTTCATAAAAATATCCTAGGTGCCTATTTACCTTCTATGTGTATACCTATAATGTCACTTGCGGGGTTCAAGAGCGATTCAGAGAATCTCAATTCCCAGGCTATGGTCTTACTTACCTTGGACAAGCCGTTTGTAGGTTTTTTTACTAGAATTATTTTTAGATTCTCTCTTACCTAGCATCCCACCACAAACACAAACCCCTGAAGACAAGAATGAATTTGAGATATTTATATACCATGCATGCCTTTAAGAAATAACTATCGAGTGCCACATGGGTACAGGCATACTACTAGATAATAAGTTATCTCAGGTCTTCAAGTAGCTCTGTATCTAATGGAAGAGACAAAAGGGAGTTGTAATTCATTAAACTGCAAAGAGATGTTGTGCTTTGTAGGGAAATATTAAAAACAATACTCAGCAACAGGGTGCTGGTTAAATACATTTTTATACAAACATAACTATTTTGGATCCAGAAAAATGAAGTTACAGAATATTTATTGATATGAAATGATGTTTTTGACATTTTATTAAAAGGCAGTTACATGCAATATTGCAGCAACACATTCCTATTGTATATAAATCATGTGTATACATGTAAATGCATATTATAGAAAACATATTGGCTAAAATGTTAATTACTATTACCTTTTGGTAGTAGGATGATGAGAATATTTTTTTCTTTTTGCTTATTTGTATTTTCTGTGTCTACAAGGAAAATCCACTACTTGAATTAAGAAAAACTAAAGATAATTTTAAGAAAATGTTACCACACACGAAGACCGATCCTCCAAACAAAGTACGATGGTTCACGGTGAGGAAAACTAGAAATGGCGTAGCAACACCAACTCTTCACGCTAAGACTCTAGTCTTATCTTCTCATACTACTTGGTTCTCTATCTGAGTCTAAATGCAACCAGTCCCTCTCCACACAAAGCTCCTTTAAGAAATTTTTGCAAATAATTTTAAATGAAATGCTTTAGGATGTAAAGTCTTATGTAAAATCTCTTTCCACATCATCAAAACTAAGAATTCATTTACTTGAGAGTCTGACTTATTTTCTATGTTATTTGCATAAGGACTTAAGCACAAGATTGGTAACTGCTTATGCTAAAATGCCACGTGTGATGGCAAACTGTTTCTCATCTATGCGTCAAGAGGCGAAGTAGATATTTATGGACATATTACGAAAATCTGTTAACCTTCTGCATTCCTTCAGAGGACATTATAATTCACATTTCTGAATTCATCTACTGTCCTTCCCAATTTTTGCCCTGAAATATCCAGCCATGCCTTTATTATTTATACTGACTTGGAAAGAGATGGCATAAAATTGATTTACTGATCATGTACTATGTGCCAGTTAATGCTCAAAACAACTCTGCAAGTACCGTTACACTGACATCCCTTTTTATGTGGAAGCAACTATAAAAGTTTACTAACAGGGCGCCTGGGTGGCTCAGTCGGTTAAGCACCTGGCTTCAGCTCAGGTCATGATCCCAGAGTCCTGGGATGGAGCCCCAGGTCAGGCTCCCTGCTCAGCGGGGACCTTGCTTCTCCCTCTCCCTCTGCCTGCCTCTCCCCCTGCTTGTGCTCTCTGTCAAATAAATAAATAAAATATTTTTTAAAAAATTGGCACTTATCTATAGATCCCCCTAAAAGGAACCAGGAACCCTGGGAGAAATGGCTGATCCAAGGCTAGGGAAGGTCAAGTACAAGGTGAACCTGCAGTATTTTGGGGGGCAAGAAAATAAGGCAACACTCAAAAACTGAAAAATCCACGGGAATCAGATTTAATGAGCTCCTACTGACAGAAACTGGGACAATTTGGTCATCAAAATAATGACAGTAATGGTTTATAACAATTAAATTTTTAAAAAAGAATTCATGAACTCATACTGAGACAAGTAATACATGGTCAGATGAATAAGCAATCAAGTACGTAGGTAGGTAGACAGATGGATCCATCTACCCGTCCATCCAGAGGGTAAAGAGAAAGCTCTTCTTTATAATAAAATGTCAAATGGTAAGTATAAAAGGACAGTTAGAAGAATCACCATTTTGCAACCTCTATAGAAATAGTTTATTCAGTAAGAACTAGTAATGAGTGGAAAATCTTGAGTGAAAATATGTTAGGGAAAAGGATATTGACATAGTATTTCTGCATAGATAGCTTGTTAATTACAAAGGAAAAGGGGTATTTTTACAGTGGAGAAACCCTTTGTTGGGTAACACCTTAGCCAAGTGATCCAAGTTAACATCACCAAAAATGAAGCAAACAGGCATCAGGTTTCTCCAAGTGCGTGCCCTGAGCAGAACAGAACATCATCAACACAGTATTTTTGTCAATAATGCATGACCTGAATCAAGTTATTTAGAAAACTTTACTCCAAAGAAGGTAACATTCTACAAAAAAAACTGGCCCAGACTTTTCAAACATAGCAATGGCATGTAGGGGGAAAAAAAAAAAGGCTCAAGTCAAGAGACTCAGTTCTAGGTCAAAAACTGATGAGACATGAAAACTCAATCAATATACAACATCCTATATAATATCCTGGATTGGATCCTGCACCAGAAAAAGAGAATTGTTATAAAGGACACTCTGGGGGGAAATTTGTGCTACTTAAATTGAGATTGTCTATTAGATGATTTTATCAATATCAAATGTCCTGAATTTGGTACCTGTTTATACAGGAGATTATTTTTAGGAGGTACACGACGAAGCAGTTAAAGATGAAGGGTCTTCAGATCAAAAACCTACTCTTGCAAGATTAATAAAGGTAATATGTACTTCGAGGAGAGGGTATAGCAAGTAGAGCAAAATACTAGCAGTTGATCGGTGTAAGTGAAGGACAGAAGGGCGCTGACTGCACGTTTCACCTCTTCTCTACATATAACATTGTTAAAAACAGTGAGTTGGGAGAAAAAGGAGCTTAATTAAGCAACTGAAGAAAAGAGAGGCAGGGAGCAAGCAGTGCCACTAGGACCGAGGCCCAGACACTGTTTGCCAGGCCAGCCAGGGCTCCTGAGCACACACGTCATCATCGCAGCAGCCAGAGCGATAAAGGTCGTGGCTGCTCAATGCTGCCGTGGTTTCCCATCTCAGTCAGGACAACAGCGAGCCTTTTTATTTGCAATAGCGAGCATGGCCCTGTTGGACCTGGAGCATGGTCTGTGGACCTGGAAGATGTTAGAAATGCAAAGCCCCAGACCCCACTCTGGATACACTCATCTAAATCCACGCTTCAACAGCATCCCTGGAGGATTCCGGTGCCCATTAAAGCTTGAGGAGGGCTGTCTGTGGGACTCGGCCTCATTACCAACTCTGAATTCATAGCCTTCCAATTTCCTTTCTTGCTCAGCTCCAGCCATGTCAGCCTCATTTCATTTCTTGAGCATTCCACACACAATGCCACCTCAGAGCCTTTGCACTTGCTAGGTCTTTTGCCTGCAGTGAACCTGCAGTAGATATCCACTTGGTGCAGCTGCCCTAATTCCTTCAGGAGGCTTCTCAAATATCTAGCCAATGAGGGTTTCCTAATGGAACATCTCAACCTCTCTGCACTCCCCCCCAGGAATTCCTATTCCTCTCCTATTCACCCTGCTTCCTTTTTCCCCAGAGCCCTTATCAACCACCTGACATACTAGGTCTTTACCTGTTCATCTATTGATTTATTGATTTATTCTCTTTGTTCCACTGCATCCCTGAAAGTTCTATGAAAGCTGGACTTGTGTGTGTGTGTGTGTGTGTGTTATCTCTAGTTTCTAGAACAGCACCTGATCCATGATAGTTACACAATAAATACTCGTAAAATGAATTTATGAGCGAATGATCTGTAATTCTCACAGCAGCCTTATAATTGCCCACATTTCAGAGAAAAAGAGGTTCAGACAGGTACGGAACTTGCCCAAGGCCACTCAGCTAGTAAGACATGTAACTACAGTTCAGTCTGGTATCTGAGTCCAAATATGATCCCCCTGGCAACTGTTTTACCACTTACAGGCTGGAAAAAGCTCAACCTACAGAGCGACTACACTGCCCTGAGAAGGAAGATGAATCCTTACCACTGACATGGCCTTTTTCAGATAGAAAAGATCTTCACATATGCTTTCTTTTTTCTTCTTACGTTATTCCGCAAAGGAATCGGGGCTAACCTGCCTCACTGGGGCCTCTCAGCATCCATGTGTGGCAGGTGAGTATAATCTGATTGTCCCCTTTGGCCAGATAGGGATCCTCTTCTTAAGGGCCATAGAGACGAATGCCAGTGACCGCCACAGGCCGGGGGCGGGGGGCAGCATTGTGAAGTCGCAGACGGCCCCTAAGTGTGCCTCTGCGGCTGGGACCGTGCACTAGCTTTCTCTGGGTCAGCATCTGGGCTGCATCCAAGACAGTCACTACTTCCGCGTACTGCACCCTACTTCTCTTCATGTCCTTACTGTTCTGTCACCCAGAAATGAATTTCATTTGATTTTAAACTCAATGACCCGAACTCTGGAAATGCATTTTGGTTAATGACTTCATTTAAAGCATCTGACAGAAATGTACGCATATAAATCAAGGCTTTCCTCCTCTCATAAGAGGTCGGGGGATCTCAAAACTGACTGAACTTTAGAAGCACTGGGATGCTTTTAAAAAATGCACTGGTGCTTGGGCCCCAGCACAGACATTCTCATCTAAATGGTTTGGAGCGGGCGGCAAGCATCAGTGTTTTGTGAGAGACTCCAAGTAATTTTAAGGATTAGCCAGGTTTAAAAACCATTTTAAGACCTCAAGAAAATATACATGCACATGCACGCACGTACGTATACACACGTGTGTGCGCACACACAACACAACATCTCAGTCTATAGCAACTGTGGGCCCAACAGAGAGAAATGCCAAACACAGGATAGAAAGAGCAAGTTACTGAACTGACCCTCAACAAACAGCATGGACCTGATGCAATGACCAGTGAAAGTCAATGAGGGACTAAGAGTCCCTTTACACCACTGATTTAACTGCTCACTGAGCTGTGTTTCTTTATTTCCTGTCAGTCCTTTTTCAATAGGTCAGGTCCCACAGAGCGGCATCTAGCAACCTCGGATGCATCAACCACCTTGATTCACCTTCAAGAACACTATTCAGAAGACACTCTGAGGCGTGGCTACGGTACCTGGGGCAGGCAACCCAAATCCTCTACCCCACCGAAGAAGAAATGGCATCATTATCAACACTGGGTACATATGCCACCAGGTCCCTCTTCTTTGTCATTACCCAATCAAGTTATATTGGTTTCATCTGTTTGCATTAATTAAGCACCATCAAAATGAGAAAAATCAACAGCTTGCGGACTAGAGTTTTCTTCATGTGGTGAGCTGCTATGTAGTTGGATAGGAAGCCTTGTTGTAAAGAACAAAGAGAGTGTTCCCGTAAAGAAAAAGCTTCACACCATTTTCTAATGCTTGAGATATGTATTTGGGGGGATACCAAAAGCAAAATCAATTTCTGAAAACCTTATTCAGGTTCATGGTATCAAGAAAAAAGGCAGTTGTGGAGGAAAAAAAGAAGAAAGGCGGTGAGAAGAATTTGGTATGTCATTGGTGCCCCTCAGTCCTCCTCGTTACTGCAAAGCCCACCGCTTCACTCTTACTTCCTCCAGTTCAAATTCCCTTTCCTCCAAGAAGCCACCCTGTAAGCCACCTTCTTTTCCTCCTCATCACTTCATCATGCATTTGTACTTGCTATGATGTTGTGCAATTATCTTCCCACGGACTCATACCTTTTCCCGGTACCTGAACTCTGCTTGTCTTGAGGATAAAAGCTTTATCTTCTGCTACTTTATGTTTTTCTCACAGGGTTTGCTCAGAATACACATACCACCTACCAGGTGTTCAATAAGCAGAAGCTGATTTGTTACTACAGTTCTTATCCAATTTGTGAAAATTTTCTTCCCTTGTTTATTCGAAATACAGTTAAGCAACAACCCATTTCAAAAGTCCTCATTTAGTGCTTTCTCTCTCTCTCTCTCTCCCACTCAAATAACTAATCTTTAAAAAGGGGGGGGCTCCCTGCTCAGCCTGCTCCCCCATCTGCTGCCCCCCCATGCTCTCTCCCTCTCTCTCAAATAAAAAAATCTTTTAAAAAAGTCCTCAACAGGTTAGAATTTTTATAAATGAACTTTTTATTTCCAAGCACTCTGGGAGCATTTAACAGTAGAAGTTTAGACCAATTTCATTTTTTAAACATCAAATTAAAAACTATTTTAGGCTCTTCTCAAAAGGCATTCAACCATTCCTTGCTTACCTTGAACATAATGTGTGGACCCACTTCAGGGCCTTGCATTTGCTTTTCAATTTAGCTAAAACATTCTGTCCTTTCCTCTATTCTTACCTGCTTCTTGTCATTTATGTCTTAAATACTTCCATTTAGAAAACCAGGGATGTACTGTATGGTGACTAACATAATAAAAAAATATTATTATAATAAAAATAAATAAATAAATAAATAAATAAATGGCCCTCTAAGACCACTCAATTTAAAATAGCTGCAAAGAGGGATGCCTGGGTGGCTCAGTCGCTTAAGAGGCCAACTCTTGGTTTCAGCTCAGGTCATGATCTCACGTTCATGGGATCGAGCCCCATGCCGGGCTCTGTGTGGAGTCGGCTTCAGATTCTTTCTCCCTCTCCCCCCAGCTCACATTCTCTCTCTCAAATAAACAAAATATTTTATAAAAATAGCTGCAAACACACAGCTATGCTCCATCACATTATCTTACCCTATTTTTTCCTTACATTTAAGTATCAGTACACATTTTGATTCATTACACTGAAAATCTCTCATCTATTTATTACCTAGTTCCTCACATTCAAATGTATTCTATGTGGGGGTAGGCGACTCTCCTGTATGTTCTCCCCTCTCTCCGCAGTGCTCATCAACTGGTACATACTCAACACCTGACAGACATTTGCTGCAGGAATAGATTTGGAATAGCCTGAAAGTTGAGACCTGAGCCCTTTCTCAAACAGGAAGCCGACGTTTGCAATTCAACAGTTGTCATTTACACATCTGTCTCGTTTCTGTGGCACCTAAGTCCTTAGAAGAGACAGACCTGAAACCAGGTTGCACAGAGACGGAGGACAGGAGTTGCTTGATAAAAGAAAAAAGAACCAAGCCAGCTCCTAATAAAAAACCAGCCCTTCTCCCTCTTCTTCTGCATGTATTCAATGACTGCAAGTCATTTCAAAATAATCATTTGTTAAAATCAAGAAATATTTAAATCAGTGTTACCTTATCAATGATGATCTCTACAAGCTCTCCTTCCATTATCTTGGTATAATTCTCTCCTCCTCTGCCAACTCCCTGCCAAGGAATATAAATTCACTTATTAAATTAAAATGATCCAAAGTATAAATAACACTTATGTGTAAGTAAATAACATTCAGAGTGCATTACTCAACCTTGAATTTAATACATCTTTTAGCTTTAATAATCTGGGTGTTTTTCAATCAGCTTTAGCATTATGGGGTCAAAAAGTATGTTTTAGGACCACTCAACTTTTCTTTTTCCCCTTCCTTCCTTATCTCTAGCAGAGTTTTCTTTTTACCTCAGCTCAGAATGAAATTCATCAAGTTTTCTTTATATTCTCTCAAAGCAGTTGACACTTCCAATGACTCTGATGTTCAACAGCATTTGTTCAGATGTCTTTGTGACATTGACCCACAGTGTTGTAATATCTTTCAAGCCCCAGTTTTTCACCAGCTGAAAATTGTTTCCTTTACCATTATAAATGTCAACAGACTTTAATCCAAATCAATTCCATCTGAACCTTAACAGAAAATGTTTTCTTGATTTTGCTACCTCAGAAGCCTGAGACTTGCCCTGATACATTTTGTCACAAGCAAGCAACGAGCTAGAGCACCGGAAGAAGTCTTTTTGAGGCGGTTTAGTCGCATTAATTGAAATTTAAATGGCGGAATATGAAAATACAACTTTTTTCTGGAGACAAGCAAAATTTCCAAACCAAAGGAGGCCTTTCCAAAGGAATAATTGCAACGCGAGGAGCTACAAAACTGATTTGCGATGCGATAGTGAATCACCCTCGTCAGAGCTTGCCACATGGTACCCGCTTACCAAGTCGCTGCTATAAACTCACTCGTTTTTGTTCCTGGCATTCTTTAATGATCTTTTTAATGATGGTGCTATACTTGGTTAGCTGTAACCAACAATTTCGACAAAAAAAAAAATCAAAGCACTATTGAGTGGAATATGTGTGGAAAAATCCACAAAGATCCTCTCTGGTGAGTGACTATGGCAACTACACGCGATGCTCGGTGTTTCCGGCCCCACCACTGCGGTTTTAGAAATTGTCAGTCAGCTCTCTGAAACCTGTTAGGAACTTGAGAGCTGAAAGACCGGGGTAATAAATGTTATGATGTCTGTAATGGTTATCATTTGTTATCACCCCTCCAGATCCCCTCTCCACCATTTTGCATTTCTCCGTTGTGCCCGGGAAAGGTGATATGCATCAATCACACATCAATGGGTTCATTTCTGGATGTGTCTGGCCAATAAAAAGGATCAGCAAGAGGTGGTATGGTGAGAGTATGTCCTGTAGGCTCACTGCACACAACTCTGATCAGGTGGCCATCTCCACACTGCTCTCTCTGCCTCTGGGGTTCAGAAACCACTCCACCCATGGGCCATTTTGGACCTAAAGCAGATAACGCTGTTACTAACCAGGCTGTTGCCTCATGGTTTCCTTCTACCTTCTCCATGCGTTTATAAATTGTCCATTATGAAACTCTTTCAAAATGACCCAACTTGAGCTTCCATAGGACTCCTAAGACCAGCAAAGTTCAAACACTTATCTTTGAGGAGTTTCCCATTTGGTAGGAAAGAACGGTCTTCATACCTTAAGAGAAGGATACAATCAAATATGGTACAAAGAGTGATGAGGTCAATTCTTAAACTATGACGTTTCCATGAAATGCTACAAGGATTAAGGGAAATAAAAGACTAGCTGGGAGCTAAAGCTGGACTGAAAAGATTTCCATCAAAAACTGGAACGTCATGGGGCACCTGGGTGGCTCGGTCGTTAACTGTCTGCCTTTGGCTCAGGGCGTGGTCCCAGAGTCCTGGGATCGAGCCCCGCACCGGGCTCCCAGCTCTGCTGGGAGCCTGCTTCTTCCTCTCCCACTTCCCCTGCTTGTGTTCCCTCTCGCTGGCTGTCTCTTTCTCTGTGAAATAAATAAATAAAATCTTAAAAAAAAAAACTGGAACTTTAAGTGCAGTGACAAGATAAAACAACATTTGGATAGCAGGAAGAGAGTAGATCTTAAATGTTCTCACCACATAACACACATATTGATAATTATGCGAGATGAGGGATACAGGAGAACTTTACTGCAGTGATAAATTCACAATATACACATGTATCAGATCACCACCCTGTACACCTAAAAACATACACAATATTACCTGTCAACTGCGTCTCGATAAAACTGGAGGCAGAGGGAAGAAGGTATAAACAAACTCTGGAAAGAAAGCGACTTTGGCAAAAGCACAAAAGTACAAGTAATAATGTACTGTGGGAGGACAGTTAAGTGAGCACTTAACTGGTCTATATGGTTTCCAAAACCTCTGGTGGGGAGGTAAGTGTAGGGTTTAAATACTGGCATAAACCATCCCGTCTGGACCAGGCAACACATGGGTGAATTCCACCCACAGGGATCAAGGCAGCCCAGTGAGGATGAAGGGAGCACCTGCAGCTCCTGAAAGGACAGCATTCCCGAGTGGCTTCAGGGGCCAGCTAGCCCATTAGTCAAAACAACAAAGGGAGATGTAAAATCATTAGTCCTGGGGCTTATGCAATTGGGTTTTTTTTGAGCCTCTGATCAAATGCTTTTCTGAATTCTCATCACAGCAGACATCTCGTTGGTTTGAATGAACAACCGACGTCCTGTATAGAATACAGAGGCCCCTGTTGCACACCTTAGAGAGGGAAGTAGTGGCAGGGACCAAAGACTCAAGGGCTACCACCCATGGTGACCATCAGAACAAGACCATCACTTGGTTGGGCGTTGCTCAGCCAACCGACCCTCTGCTTTTAGTCTACGCCGGCGTACAATCCAGAAGCTCTAAGTTTCTGCTTTCTGACATTTACTTTCTAGTCTACCTAACTTCTCGGAGATTCCATTGCCACATGAATAAAATGAACTCGCCATACCTGCCCTTTCCGTGTGCTAAAAACTGCTGTGAGGCACAAATTAAGTCATGCTCAGGAAAGCATTAGGTAAACTGAACGAAGGTGATTCAACGGAGAGCTATTACTTAGGAGGATGGAGATGGTGGGAATGGTAAGGTAAAAATCATTCCTTAGAAATTCTTAGCAATTTTTTGCTATTCATGCCCTAAAAATGATTTAACATGAAAGGATTTAGGTATCTTCAATCTATATGGTTTCTCTCCAGCTCGCATTAGTGCCGATACCACTATGTGAGGTATTACATTAAAATGTAATATTGGCTTCTGTATAGTTCCTTTCAGATGCGCTAAGACAATGTCAGACTCACACAAAATCCCTTCCGTTGTTTATTTCGAGCTTTTGAAAACAACTCGGGCATATACAAATGTGTAAGTTTCTCTAGCCTACAAAGGCAATGCCTGTTGGCAAGTGTCAGTAGATCACATCACAAAAATACCTCTGGTCTACTATGAAAATTCAGAACGGTGACCCCGACTGTGGCCTTCTCTCCCTGAAGTCAATCTAGTGCCTGCAGCTGCACTGCGTTGAATTATAAGAACAGTTTAGGACCTGGGAAAAGAAGTGACCAAAAAAATGCATGAACCTCTTCCATCACATCAGCTCCTAGGGATGGGCGAGTCTATTCTAAAATGAACAAAATGGGACATAGTAGAGAAGCAAAAAGAGAAAAGAAGAATAGCATAAAAAGGTTTTGATGCCCAAATGCGAAACTCAAAAAAAATGCTCCCTGCAGAATCACTTAGTATTCACTGATTAGCTACTAGTTATACTAAAGGACCATTAATCCAATTACTGATGCCCTACTTTATCTTGTAAAAATTATAGAGCGGCTTTTAAGCAAAACTATTGTGTGTGTCACTCCAGAAAGAAGTCAGTATCCAAGACTTTTCATATCTGGTGGTGTGTATTTGGCTGTGAGAAATTAGAAGGTATTTTCTATAAAAAAAAAGATAGCCTTTATGGCAATTTTTCAAGCCTACACTTAAGTTACGGCTCCTTCTATTAAAGCTTCTGTAGCGGCAGCTCTTTCATTCCAGAATTCTCGCTGCACATTTTATTGCAGTAATAAAGTAATAAGAACCTAATCTCTTTTGAAAGGGTTTGCAGAAAGGATGAGTGCAAAATTGGCACAGGATAGAGTTTTTGACCTTTTCCCGGTGAAGTACACACAAAGTAGGTCACAATCTGATTTTTTCCTAATTTGTCTTTATTCCAGCATGTCCTAGGTGTTATGCAGAGATCTCTAATACTCATTACTATTTCAGAGTAGTAAGACATAGTTCATACAATGTTTGCGTCAGTTCCACAAGGTTGCTACATAAATACTGAATTTTCAGAATGAACTTCCCATCCTTTCAGGATTCCACAGCTGGATCCCCACAAGCCCGGAGCTTCAGGTTCTGCACAGCTCGGGATAATTCTTTTGATCAAAGATAACACAGAAAATGTATGAGGAGAGAGTTTCAGAGATCCCTAGAGGCCAGTGTCTTTGAGTGAAGGACAGGACAGAGATATAAGGCGGTCAAATACAGTGGTTCTCCTGGCTCCCCAATGCCCCATCCGGAACAGGTTTCCACCAACCACTTGACCAAACGTATAACCACCAGCTTACCTGAGTCTATGGCCTTATCTCCATTCTTCTATATTTTAAGCAAGTGAGTGCCCCAACCCTGATGATTTTGGAACCTAAGAATTTTCCTCTTTGGTAGAGGCCCTGATCTGAGTTGGAGGTTGAGGGCCATTGTAGTTATGAGCTAATTCTAGAACCAGATTCAAATCCTGTGTCTGTGTCATTCAGTGGCTGTGTCATCTTAGACAAGTCACCTAAACTCTCCCAGCTGTTTCCTTACCTATAAATTGATGGGAATAATCAGGCGGTTTTGTATAAAGCCACACAAATGATTTATTTAGGGATTGTGATATCGTAAATGCTCAATAAATACGTGGTGATGATGACTGGGGATAGCAAAACCCACCTTAAGAACTCATTCCAAAAACTTCTAACAGAAGATGGTATAGTAACAGCACGTTTTTTCTTCCTCTCTTTGAAAACCCCAAAATGGGGGCACTTGGGTGGCTCAGTCAGTGAAGCATCGGACTCTTGGTTTGGGCCCAGGTCATGATCTAAGGGTCGAGAGATTGAGCCCCACAGTCGGGAGTTGGCTTGGGATTGTTTCACTCTCCCTGTGCCCCTCCCCCCGTTGTACTCTTTCTCTCAAAAATAAATAAATCCTCAAAACAAAACAAAAAACAAAAACCCAAAACAGAAAATTCTAACATACCACCTACCTAGGAAATGAACCTAGGAAATTACAAACTGTGGGTTGGGGTTTTTGCTAACAGTATCTTTGAGAATTCATTGAATTGTGGACTTCCACAGAAGGATTCCTCACTTGTCCTGCTCGGGAGCAACGTGAAAACATCCAAGAAGTTATGGGATCTTGAGAGACTGAGACGAGACTCCTCTACTTGAATCAACAAAGACTGGATATGGGTGCGCTGTGAGGGAACTGGGGGTCCAGGTCCAAGTGTCAATATGCTAGGGGAGGTAGGTCTGATGAAGTGATTGTACAACTCCACTTTATTTACTATTTTTGCCCCAAAGACTCAATCAAAACAAGGGAGGCCAGAAGTAAAGGAAAAACACCAATTGCTTCTGCAGCAAATTCTTATAAACCAAGATGAATAAATACTGAATAAAAGACTTGTGAGCTCAGAGGCTCCATTTCAATGCATGCTGATCTCTCATATTGTTTCTGAGCTCTCTAAGGAGAGCTGGGCTTCCAAAGCCAGAGACATAAGCACATAGGACCCTTCAGAATTACTCTAATATTCTAGTTTAAGTATGTCCCAAATATTGCATGGCACATATTTGTAATATTAAAAATGTATCTGTTACCTATTTAAAATTCAAGTTTAACCGGGAGTCTTGTATTTTTTTTTGCTAAATTCTGGCAATCATATCCCACAGACAGATGAGAAAGAAGTACGAAGGTCGAATGGGCCTTTCTGCATAGATAGTGTGACAACACGCAGGAAATTCACACAGCAAGCAACCCAAGTGAAAGATGTACTTCAGATGCATTACCGCCAAGAAATCAAAGGCAAGTTTACACAAGTATCTTTATAATCCAAAGAAAGTAAAAGAATATGGTCTATCAGAAGAAATAGCTCAAAGTATAAATAAAACGGCAGATGAAAAGTGATTTGGCAAAACAAAGGAAAAGAACTGAAGACACGATAATAAACCTAGTTTAAAATAAAAACAGTGAGAAGTAAAAATCCATTCTGCTGAGAAAGAGTCAACAATGTGGAGAAGAGGCCTAAGAAACTAAAGAAAGGTCCAGAAGAAAAGGCAAATGAATAAAGCACTGAAGGAAGAAAAGCGAAGGAAATCCAAGTCATAATCGGCACCATAGTGATGGTAAGGATAATACTTGTACAGAAAGAGAGCACAGTAAACAAATTAATAGAAAAACATTCCCCAGCAAACAAAGTCTCAGTCGTTTTTGGCACAAAGGCCACAGCATTCATGATGAACGTAATTTGGATTATTCATGACCAATGGGCACATACGCTTGCGCCTGTGGGATGTGTGCTTGGATGTTATTTAGACAGAAAGATGAAAAGCTAACTGCCTTCTGGAACAAGACTTTGTCTAAAAGGAAACGGAGACCCAAGGAAGAAGTCACCTGGACTTAAAGGCTGTGAATGAATTATAAAATGTTCACATTTTAAACATTAGGAGAGAAGTAAAAACATATTATTTAATTTGAAGGGATTCTTTTTATGCTCAAGTAATCTTTCACATTTCAAGTAACAGGCACACTTGGATTAAAAATAAAAAATTGTTGAGTAAAAAAAACCCCACAAAAATCAAAGTCTCAAATCTACAAATCAGTACAACAAAATGTACTCTGGAAAAAGATTATAAAAATAATCAACATGAAGACATAGCCTGACGAAATTCAAGGGTGAGAAAAGAACCCTCTAGGCCTTCAGGAGTGACAGCAAATCACCTACAAATAGGAGAGACCAGACTGCCAAGGGACAGCAGAGTAACGTTTCCAGAGTTTTGATGGGAAAAAATAAAATGTAACCCGATAATATTCTACCACTTAAAACGTTTACGTATCGAACTTGCTGGATTCTGGAAATAGTAGCTTCAAGGCTTAAATTTCAGTCATCAAGAAAGGAATTAAACAAGCCACGGCAGGAAATTCTAATGGCGAGCACTGAATCCATTTAAATATAGAACACGAAACAACTGATTTCCTCATCTGTACAATAATGATCACCAAAACAATCTTTAATGTTTCTTCTGGTTCTAAATCTTTCCAGTTTCATTGATTAGAGGCTTATGATTCTTGTCTCTCAGCTTTTAAAACACAATGCCATTATTCATTTATTCTTCTAGTGCTGAATCACATTTTAACAAATATATTTTCAACACGAGGCATTGTACTTGCCATTTGGGATGAAAGAAAACAAAATGGTGATTAAGAAACTCATCGGGGCTTCACAGATGCACACTAATGTGGGAGACAGACACAGTTATTTGCATTTAGACCATTATAATAAACACCACAAATACCTGGAGCAATTATTATGGAACAGCTTTTCTTAGGAAAGTGGGAGAGAACCTTTAAGTTGGAGTTCGGAGTAGGAGTTTTCCAAATAAATGAAACAGTACATCCATAGGCAAAAAGCTAAGAAGGAGCACTGCACACTCAGGAAATTTTTGTCAAAATATGTGGCTAGAACGTACAACGTAAACTTAGTAACGACAGACAAAATTGATGAAATAGGATAGGGTCAGACTGCAAAGGGCCTGTCTCATCAGGTTAAATGGGGGATCCAGTGGAAACAGTTTCTAGATAACTATCTAGAACCATCAATGCTCAACATTAGGTAGAAGATGAAAAGTCAGAAGCATCCCTGCTGAATGTAGCATTGCTCCCACGGGGAAATACAATCAGTTTTCTAAAGATTATATAATTTTCCAGGAAACTACTATGGGAAAAAAAATAAAAGAGCTGCCAATGAGAAAAATTTGATGTAAACAGAGACTTGAAAAGACAGTATGCCCTTCTCCTTCCATTTTGGAACCCTGCCTCAACAATGAGAAGGTGCCTGGGTTAGACTGTTGGGGTAACTCAAGAGAAGCATGGAAGAAAGCCTAATTATGTTAGCCAAGGCCATCTTAACTAGCCATCCCCAAGACCATGCCCACAGTCAGCATGGGTAGACGGTCAACCATAGGGCATGGATACAGGAAAAAACTGTGGACTATTAGGACCTATTATGAATCTATTCAAGTCTTCAGATAAATAAAAAAGAACAATGCTGATTTTTAGTGTTTTACAGGACTCATGGATTTAACATAGATACATAACCAAGTCACTTTCATGACTGAAGAATTCAATCCCAATTCCAACTTTTAGAAGGGGGAAATAATCAACACGCACCTCTTTATCTGGCTAGGATGATATGGTTTCTATTTCTACTACCCAATCAGTCATACGTCCAAGGGTTTATCCCCCCCCCCTTTTTTTTTTTTTAAGATTCTTAGCCTCTCTTTCCCCCATCACCATACCATGTGATCTAACTGCACAGTATATGCCTATACATCTGTCACCTACTGCTAATGAGATTCATTGTATACCAACTCTGTGTAATACATTGTACAAGAGCTCATCTGATACTTACATCAGCTTCATGATGTGGGTAGTATCATTAGCTCCACCTTGTAAATGAAAAATCTGTGTCTTAGTAAGATCAAATAACCAGCCCAAGTAGTTTACAAAACCCAAAAAACACAAACTGGCAGAGCTCAAACTTGACCTGAGGTCTTAAGCCCTAAACTGTGTCTATTTGACAGGGACCAATGTTCTGTTTCCACACCCACTCCATGAAATATCACATCAAGCATATACAGTGCTCTACAATCCTGTTGGGCATTTCTTCTTCTTTGAATGGTTCCCAAATGTTGGGAGTCTAACCCTTCTGGTTCTTACTGAATCAGTAGGTCTTTGTCTTCTTTTTTTTATTTTTAAGATTTTATCTGTTTACTTGAGAGAGAGAGAGACCGCGAGAGAGGGAACACAAGCAGGGGGAGTGGGAGAGGGAGAAGCAGGCTTCCCACTCAGCAGGGAGCCCGATGCAGGGTCGATCCCAGAACCCTGGGATCATGACCTGAGCCAAAGGCAGATGCCTAATGACTGAGCCACCCAGGTGCCCCTGAATCAGCATGTCTATAACCCAAAACAAACTTTGTATCTGCAAATATCCTAAGTTAAAAATATTTCTAAAATATGGCTGCCTATAAAAATGAAAACATGAAAAATACTTAGGAAGACTTGCCCAACTCATTCTACTGAAAAAGGAAGTCCCATGACTGAGAATTAGAAAATTTAGTCAAGACACAATTTTCACAACTTTATACATGAAAAAGAGAACATTTAATCCCATCAAAACATAAAATCTTATGTGTATATTTTCCTTTACAGCAAATAATTGAATTAGAGATTTTTTTTAATGCTGTTTATCATTAATACGTAAATGTGACTTAGTGGTTTGCCACGTTTGATGTGGTCAAGTCCTATAGCCTCTACATCCAAAGAGAACCCTGAATTGTTCTGCTATCTTCGCCCACTTTTAGTATAGAGAGACACCTTATTTTTGTCAGTTGGCAGCAACCTTATCCTGAAGGTCTCAGTGTCCTTCAATCAAAACATTATGTGAACTATCTGTTTTCCTGAGTCATCTTTGATTAGGAATTAATTTGAATTTTCTATGACCTCTATCGAGAGGATGATTCTCTCTTTCAATGATGTTATTGTTCTGAAAATGCTCTGGACTTAAAGATGTAATATTTTAACTCACAATCATAGACCTTGGTTCAGAAACACGTACAACTTAATTCTTAGGAGTTGTGTGATACCTGCATTAAGAAAAACGCAAAGAGGGGGCTAATAAAAGGTGGCAAAACAAGTTCAGAAGAAAATAAAAGAAAAACACCGTGCTTCATTTTCCACTCCTCATCATTAAATTAGCATTGCTTTTGTCTCCCAGGTAGTCTGGAGAGTTCAGTGTTTGTGGCAAGGTTACTGTCAGATCTTGCAGTTGAGTTTAGACGGATTAGGTATTAAGCAACATAAAGTTCTTCGAAAAACAGGGCATGATCTTTGTACTCTTGGGAGAACATAGGCAAAACCTTATAATCACTTGCTAATTACCCCAGTAAAGTAATTTGTTTTATCTGTCTGCCATTTGGTTTCCTGCAAAGTGCGGAAAAAAAAAAAAAACTATTAAGGGATTTTGCTCAAACTAATTACTACTATTTTATCATGAAGACTGTTCAAGCGTAATCCTCTTTCCTTGGCTTGCTTTCTCCTTGAATTTAAAGTCTTATGGTAGGCCAAGAAGTAGTTTAAACATCCCAGACTGTAACAGATACTCCTGATTTTTAGCCTCCCACTCTAATCACGTGCCATGATACCTCCGTATTTTAAGTCAACAGCTGCTAGCAAGTGTTGTATATGGCCTCTCTTGGTAGAAAGTTATGAAATGAATAGTTGAATATCAAAAGGAATTTATAATGACAGATGATGTAGAAACATCATAGTTACATCATGCCCAACAATTAACAAAGAACTCTCATATACATAATTTCACAGAATCTTCCTCATCATCATGTGAGGTACTATGGTAGATTTTTGTTCAGAAAGTATTCACGTCCTATCCCATCTCACATCCCAGAAGGAACACTTCCTCACACCACTGATAGGTAGCCTGTGACTTGCTTTGGTCAGTGGGATACTGGTAGACATGAGAAAACCAAAGACTTGAAATGTGCTTGCAAAAATAAGCTTTTGCCATCGCCAGGAGAAGAACCTATCCTAAGAAACTCCTCTCCGAAGAATTACAAATGTGTGGTGCCGACCTGGACCCAGCACAGAGCCTGGAGGCACGCCCAGCTGACCTGCTGGCATATAATCCAGAACAAATGTGTATTGTTGTAAGCCTGAGAAATACTACGGTGGTTACACAACAAACACCTGATGTCATTATTCCCGCTTTACAAAGAATGAGTAAGTAAGACTCAGAAGTGCCGTGCTCTGAGTTCCCCAGAAATTAAATAACAGAGCTGTAATTGTCTATATGAAAAGACAAAAAGAAGAAAAGGTCAGTGACATTTATGAGGCTGTGTTTGACATGCATTTGATGTCAATAAATCTACATCTTGCTAGATGAAAAACAACATACATAAAGCCTGTTTTCCATTTTGTTTTATCTATTCAGAATCAGTTGTAAACACTGATGGCTAGCAGAATGGATACTGACAGTCTCAGTCACAATATTAATGAGATATATTGGCTAATAGAAACCCTCAAGTTCTATTTTCTTTATCGAGCCCATTAAGATGAAATCCAGCTCTGGCAGTATTCTCTCATTTGAATGGCTGGTGTGGTTTCCTTGATTGAAACGACTGCTCTGTTGAGCTGGATGAATGGCACTGCTAAAAAGTACACTGTCAAATATTGATAGCTAATTAGATGGATTTTATCATAATAGTCAACTGCACTCGCACAAAAAAGGAAGAGCTATTAAAGATCTTGACAAGAAAATAAACTAAGCCCTAGAACCTCACTGTTTATTCAAAGCTCATTTCTAAGTTTAGCACTCCAAGTAGGAAGACGTGTTTTTACAAAACCAGCGAATGATAAACCCAAGGGATTATGAACGTATTTTAAGAAAAATCAGTACTAGGGTTAAGTAGACTACAGAATTTCTAGGATTCTTGACCAGCCAGCTTTCTAGAGGCTCTGGATTCCCCTAATTTGTCAGATTGTTTAAATTTTCAGGAACAGCCTGAGCATGTTTTTTTTTTAAATCTATTTATTTATTTTTAGAGAGAGAAAGAGAGGGAGAGACAGAGAGGGCAGGGGGAGAGGGAGAGAATATCCAGCAGGCTCCCTGCTGAGCACGTAGCCCAACATGGGGCTCGATCTCACGACCCTGAGATCAGGACTTGAGCCAAAGTCGGACGCTTAACTGATTGAGCCACCCAGCTGCCCTGAGCACGTTTTTCTAATAAAGAAGTCCAAGGACAAAGAAAAACAACTGCTGACACTTAAGACTAAATAGAAGGTTGTAGATCATCTCTAAAGCTTGATGGACAAAGATGTCCATACTGGGTAAAGACTGAGGAACCTACGCAAAGATAAAGAGTAAAATGGAGCACAAACTGGGAATAAACTGAATTAGTCCAAACAGGAAAGGGAGAAGAAGGACAACCAAAGAACTTTGCTGACTTCAGCAAGAAATTACCCTGGTAGATTAAGTGGAAGACCAGCCCAGAACTAAAATTAGCAAGTACCAGGGACAATAATGAGGACAAGCCAGAAGCAGGAATACCAGCATTGTGGTGTGGGAAAAGGGAGGTTGGTGGATATTGAGACTTTCATAAATTTCTGTCCCCATAAACTTGGACTCAAGTTAGCATAAATAATAGCGATGTAGCTACTACCTGCCCACTACACTAGATAGAGAGGCATTAAATGCAGCAATGCCCAAAAATACATTCATTTATGAAGCTACTGAGATGGTTCAGGTTGACACTGCTGTTTCCTCACATAAAGATTCATGAACTATTCTTGGCAAATGCTCACCAATTCTTTAGCTCATTTTTAAGATTCCTTCCAAAATTCCCTCCCTCCCCAAGTTCCTTTATTTACCTTGTTTCTCTTTACCCTGTGGACTTTACCACATGCCTATACCTTCTCCAAAGGACAGAAACGGGAATGGTGACAATTCAATTTAACAAAGAGTTGATTACGTAGACTGTGTCACGGTAACAAAGTAATAACATTAGCAACCATATGTTGAATATTAGCATGCTCCATGAAAACTGCCTGATCGTCAAGGTAGAGCAAAATATAGTCCTTGCCTTCAAAAAGCTTACAGCCAAAGAGGGAAACTCTAATGCTAATTCATCAAGCTGTTACTACAGGTCAATCATTCTTCTAAATGCTTTACTTCTGTGTATTACTCATGTCAACCTCAAAAAACTATGAGATGGGGACTATTTTTACTCCCATTTGATAACTGAGGCAAGTGAAACCCACAGAGATTGAAGTAACTTGCAGAAGTTCACAGAACCAGGAAGTCATAGACTCTGGCTTTACAACCCACGCCCTTAACCTCTATACCACAACACTCCCTGTAATGTATTAAATAGCCAAATATAATTGAACAAAATACAATGTCAAGAATGGAGGCATCCTTTCTAACTGAGAGATGACAGAAGAGATCACAGAGACACTATTACTTGAGATGAATAAAGAAATTTATTTCAGTCCACTTAGTGACTAAAATAATACTTGGACATTTTTAAAAATTCAACTATCATCCCAATCTGTACTTTCAAGGTACCAAACCCTTAATGATATATTAGAACAAAGTTCTTTGATTACTAAATACATTGGCTAAGCTTTCCCAGACCTTTTAAAAAATATTGAGAGTTCTTTCAGAGCACAAAATAACCATGTTATTCATCTACTCTAACAGATTGATCCCAGTAATGATTAAATTTATAAAATACTCTGCATAACTGATTAGACCAGGAGTCAGCTATTACAGCCCCTAAGCAAAGTCCCACCCACAGCCTATTTTTGTAAATAATGTTTTATTGGAACACAGCCATCTTCATTCATTTATCTATCATCTGTGGCTATTTTTCTACCACAAGGAGAGTAGGGTAGCTGCTGGTAGAACCTTTATGGACCGCAAAGCTAAATTATGTATCCCTTTACAGAAAGTTTTCTGACACCTTGATTTTTAAGAGGACTTTAAAATGATTCCCCAATTTCATGAAAATTTTGTCCTACCCTCATCAAAAAATGTCCCTATGACTCTATTCAAAGGCTTCTAGAACATTCAAAACAATGCCTAAAACATCAGTACTATCTTTTCCAAGAAAAAGTAAAACCCAACCAACCAAAAACCATGGCCTCTTTTCTTTCTTCAACTTTGTCTTTTCAAAACTGTTCAAAGTTATTGATGCCAGAAAGGTTATTCATCATCTTCAAGTAATAAGTATACACAAGTAGAAGGTACTCTCCTAGGAGCACTAAAATTCACTTTAAACGCGACACATGACTATTCTTTAAAACTCTGTACTCTGGCATGGGTAATATGGGTGCAAACAGGTGGCATGATACGATGAACAAAAAACATCCAACAAGGGCAGAATATAAATTTATCCATTGGGTCGTTTTTCACAATGATATCTTTATGGTCCCTTCCAGAAACATGTGTTCCAGATGAAATGATGTTATAAGCATATTCACAGTGATGTATTCAAAACAAAGCTTGAAAATCAGGTTCCTTCTTTTAGCTTTCTAATGTAAGAATTCAACAGTTAGCTCTGATGCTCATTCCTCCCACAGCCTCCTTCAAAATTTCTCTTACAGCTCCATCTCCTCATTCTTGCCAATCTAGCCAGCCTTCTTCCAGGCTCTCTCCTCTGCAAACCAAGCGCTGGGGACCGAATGACTGTGTCCTCACACAATTCACGTATTAAAGCTCTTCCCCCAGTATGACTATTTGGAGGTAGGGCCCGTGAGGAAGTAATTAAGGTTGAACGAGGTCCTAAGGGTGGGGACCTCATGATAGGACTGGGGTCCTTTATAAGAAGGGGAAGAGAGGCCAGGGTGTCCCCCACTACACATGTGCACACAAACTCACAAAGGAAAACACAGCACCAAGCTGCCATCTGCAGGCCAGGAAGAACATCAGCCAGTACCCTGATCGTGGACTTCGAGCATCCAGAACAGGGAGAAAGACAACTTTCTGGTTTAACCCATTCAGTCTATGGAATTTTGTTATAGTAGCCTAAACAGACATACACACCAAACCTAAACGTCACCTAGGGATTACCTCCCAAACGTAGCGCTTTAGTAGACATGGCACTTCCTCAAGAACATACACTTGGCTGATAGGAGCATCTAGTCTTATGTCAATACAACACCATTTCAATTACAAGCCCCTCGCTAGCATCCCAAGTCTTCCACAATCTCAGTACTTCTAACTTTATTTCCAAACATTAACAACAGGTGTTCTGCTCACTATACCCGAGTTCACCTTGCTCATCTCCATAACTGCTTGCCCTGAATTGGCCAGAATATCATCTGTTTTGTCCGTTTTAAAAGTCCTTCTTCCTTAATAACTTCTGTCAACTATGGCAGCCTACACCAACTTCTTCCTTTGAACCAAACCTACTGCTTATATCATTTGTGTTCGCTAATTATATACATATTGAAATTAACCAAGTAGGTCTTCAAATATTTTTTCAATCCACCGAGTTAATTAAAACTCAATAGAAAAAGAAATAAAGTTAATTTTTACTATAGTAACAAAAAAATACCTAATTTACCTAGAAATATCTTCAGCCAAAACATATGGGATCTAGAGAATTATAGAGTAAAAGAAAAACTGGAATTTATTTCAAGATAAAAAATTATAAATACAAAAATATTTTATTACAAAATCAAATTATATTGTATTTTATTTTATTAATTTTTAGAAAAAGGTGAATACGTATATATTTCATATAGATGTCAAATATCTCCAAATTAACTTATAGCAACAAAATATCAGAATCCCCATATGATCATTTGAATCCTGACAAAAATTAGCCCAAAATTTAGCAAGCATAGAAGAGGTCCAAAGAGTTAACAAAATTTAAGAGAAAGAAAAATTTATAAGGGAAATAACCTGCATTAAATATTAGATATAAATAACTGTAATTAATGTGGTATTGTATTGGCACAAGAACAATCATAAAAACGTAGAATAGCTTATGAACAGATACTAGTCTATAAAAGACTTCAGTATTTCTTTAGAGAAGCACTCCAAGTCAATGGAAAAGAGGGACAAAATTGAATATAAAGTATATTAATTACAAATAAGCAATATACTCAAAATTAAATCACACACGAACTATACCATTAACTCTAAAAACTGAAACCTTAAGAAACAGAGGAAAGTAGATAAACATGCACTCTGTGAAAAAGTCATTTATGAGGCTGAAAGCAGTGAAATAGATTTCACTGCACAAAACAGAAATGTCTCTATACTGAAAATATTAGAACTAAAATTTAAAGGCAAAAATGAAAAGCAAATCAGTGAAAAATACTGGGAGTAACCATGGTGTATGATTACTATTCTTACTCTCTAAGCAGCTCCAACACTCGGCAGAATAGTGCTATGAAAATAAACCCAAATGTTAACAGGGCTTCATCTCTCTCTTTCTTCCCCTCCTCTACGTATATTTGAAATTTTTAGTAGTAAACTAAAGAACTTACGTAATTAGAAAAAAAAAAAAACTTATTACAAGAAAGGAGAAGGAAAATAAAAATGAGAGGAAGAAATTGCCGAGAAGGGTCTGGTTCGCAGAGAAACATTGTTTTTGGTGAAATATTCACTATAGATTTAAGAAATAGAAGACAACTGATATAAGAATTAGCATATAAATGATGGCAAAGGGCTGTCTCCTGGAATGTGGGTTACGAAGTATCTGATTCTGGAAGGGGCTTTGGTCAAAAGGACAAAGCCAAAGGAAAAGAACTTTGGAATATACTAAAAGCAAAACCAATTTCATAAAGTATAATATATGGTTCAATTATATACTCTTAGACTGAATAAAATGTTATAATCCAATTGAAAGCTCTCTACTTTCATCTTACAGTTTATGAATAGTCACACAAGTCTACAGGTGAATTACTACATCAATATTCACTTTTGGATAATAGATTGATACTGTTAATACATATAAAATCCAGGAAATTTAAGAGGGAGAAAATCATGTTTTCAGTATGGACCGTGTATCAGCAGACAATCCCAAGTTGAAATCCAGAACTTACTGTTTGTTCCCTGTGTTAAATAATCTGTGTTAAAAAGTAGAGTGCTATTGGATTGGAGGTTTGAATAGAGTTATGTTTTATTCATCACTCTAGCAATTATTTATAGAGTACCATGAGCCTTTGTCATACAGAGGAGTCAATACAACGAACAAAGTATCTCCCTATGCCGAAGAGCTCCCTGGCTCAATGGGAGTTACACAGAGTAAAGAGGCAACGATGACATAGTGTGATAAGTGTTGGAATGGAGACAGGCAGAGACTTCTGACACTATGTAAGGAGCATTTCCAATATGAGAGGTCAAACCAATTTCCTGAAAAAAATGTCCTGTTAAGCAGAGACTTGAGAGTCAGTTAGCTACATTAATACAGAGAAGAAAAGAGTTAAAGGCCAAGGACAAAGGCACATGGCTCAGAGGCAACAGCAAGCACATCTTGTTGATAGAGCGTACAATGGGGGAGGGGGAGGAGGAGGAGGGGAAGAAGAAGAAGAGGAGGAGGAGGAAGAGGAGGAAGAGGAGGAAGTCGAAGAAGAGGAAGAAAAGCTGGAGAGTTTAATCAGATTAAGGATTCAGACTTCTCCTAAGGGCAAAGGAGAACAATTTATACAGGAATGGGAGGTGTGATATAATCAGATCTGTATTTTAAAGATCATCCTAGCTGTTATACAGAAGAAAAAAAGAGGGAAGATGCAGGCAGAGTCAGTGAGTTCAGCTCGGGGTTCCATACAATGATGTATGACAGTGGCCTAAGCCAGAATACAATGAGGGAAGACACAGAGACATTAAGTTTTAGAAACATTTAGAGGTCAGAATCTTTAAGATTCAGTGACTGCATTTGGGGATAGTAAAGCCTTTGAATATCTGTACAATGTAAGTCATTAAATTAACTGGCGTAAACTTTTTCATTAAATTCCCTAATCCCTTTGAGATCTGTAGAATCTGTAGTGGTGTCACCTCTTACTACTGATACTGATCGATGATCAGTGTTTCCTCTTTTCCAGAGGAGTCTATCTAGAGGTTTTTCAATTTTATTCATCTTCTCAAAAAATTACCTTTTGGCTTCACTGATTTTTTTTTTTGTTAACTTCTGTTTTCTGTTGAAAACATCGATTTCCACGCTGATCCTTATTTGTTTCTTCTGCTTGTTTCATTTGCTCTTCTTTTTCTGTTGTTTTCTGTTTTCTGTGTCAGACTTGCTTTTAAGCTTTATTCCTGGAGATCAGAGCATCATTTTATCTACAGCTAGTTTTCCTCCCCTTCTGAGTACTCTTCCCGATAGCCTGTGGATTATAACATTTTTCACTCCGGCTGGTGGGAACAGTAGCTGTTCCCGGCCCTGTGTGAGCACTGAGGATTGCTCCCTCAAGTCTTTTCAAGGGACTCTTACCACAGCTTCCAGTAGTTCCCTCACTAGTACGCAGTGATCAGTGGTGAACTGATGACTCCAAGGGGACTCTCTGCAGATTCTCTGGAGCTCTCCATCTGTGCAGCTCTGCCCCCTCACTTCCTCTACTCTGCATTCTCTAGCCTCCTAGAGATAGTAATGGGAACAGAGAGTTCCAAGGCTAGAGGAACCGTCTCAGCAAATCCTGCCTAGATGTGCCCCTCTTTTTAGAATGTGTGGGTAATCCATCACCCCCATGGCTCTGACTTCTCAGCCAAAATCTGCAAGAAAAAAAAATTCCCATTTCCTCCTGAGTCAACGGACTTTGGGGAGCCAGGAGGGTCCATCACGGTGGTATGCAAGGAAGAAAGCTAAGTGCCTGGCTCTTAGCGTCACTATTTAGGACACTTGAATTAGTTAGGGAGTGAAAAGACCTAGGATTCCAAGTTCCTTCCAATCCTATCATTTCATAGACAAAGATAAATGAGTCATTTTAAAATACAGTAGGAGAAAAAAGTCTGGGCAACGGGAAAAAAAAAAAAGTTATTTCCTCAGGTTAAAATGAATGGCTAAATGACAGAAATAAGTGAAGGAGTATGGCTATTGTTTCATTAGCAGTGTAAGGGGAGTAAAAGGCATTGTATCACTGATGTACTGTAATGTTTCCACATTTAAGGAGCTTCTCAGAAAAGCCAGCAACCTAGCCTCAGGGTCATTCTCTGTATCCACAATGGGCCATAGCACGCGCAACATTAATTATAGTCATTAAGGGAGAAGTCTCTAAAATGCCTTCAACTTAGGGTCTCTCCCAGTGAAAGCTCAAGAAAAAGATCTTCTGACAGACATTTACATTCCTCTGCTCTTGATTCAGCTTTTATCTTAATAAGAGGGAAAAAATTACAGGGCTGCAACATGTCACTCTTTTGAAGAGTTACTTAGAGGACAGTATCAATACCTACTCCCACCTACGTAAGCCTACCTTTCTTCTAGGTGACTGATTCATCATTCCCGTGTATAAAATATGGAAAAGGCTATTAATCTGGAGTTTCTCCAAATGTGAGAAAATACAGGCCAATCCTTGCAGTTTCAAGTTTCCAAAGATCAACAAACTTCATTACTGGGGGTAATGGAGTGGCCCAGTGAGGTAGGCAATTTCCACGTTATCTTTGGAATACAGTTTATATAAGATCAAGAGACACAAGTTCAATTATTTTCCCCTACCACCTGTGTCTTTGCCTAGTTTAGTTATTGCCAGCTGAGGTGTTTCAAAGCCGATTATGGTCATCAGTACCTGCCCTTAGACCAGGCAACCCCAACCCCTGCCCTGAGTTCTCACTTCAGAGGGATGAGCTCTGGCCTTCCTCTAGCCACAGAGGCCTTCTCCGTCTCTTCTAGAGGCCTTCCTATCTCTGGGGAGGAAGAGGAATCTGAAGGTCCGGGGTACATCTTCACTTGGAAGCCACTCCCTCCCCTGCCATGGGATTCCCAAGACCCGCAATCCCCCGAGTCTATTAGTAAGAGATCACGTGCCTGAGTCTGGCCTCACGAGGCTGGCAGCGCTGCAGCACGTACGCTGATAAGCCAAGGGCAGCAGTGCCCTAAGGTGCAGAGAGCGGCTGGATGGGATGTTCCCAAGCCTGTTAAGGATGGCCCCTCTTCCTAACAGACACCACAAGGCGTGGGAGATAAAGGCAAGCTGAGGGCCCCAAACCTTGAGTTTTACGCTTACCCAGTGTGAGGCCTGCCCCCACAGAGACCCTGGATGAGAAGCCCATCTGTCACCCTAAGAAGTGGTTCAAGCCGGTTATGTCCAAAAGTTCAATCACACATGAACAGGATGAAGGGAAAACTGGGGAGACCACTAGGTTTCACCCCTTCATGCTACCTTCCTCTCTCCTCTCCCAGGTAGGAGGTTGCTCAATCTCGTGTCTCCAACTTCGAAAGACCAAAAAGAGGGCAAAGAATCATCAGCAGATCCCCGGTCCTTCCTCCCCTCAAGCCACAGTGGCCAAAGGCTTAAACCTGAAAGGAAAATACAACGAACTCCCAAGTCTAAATCTACCGTGTTTTTAATCACTTCTTTCTATCTCCCCTTCTGAGGCTAAGAGACAACCAGGCTCAACGAACAGTTCTGTGCTTAACACAGAATGGCTGCAGATGGGGGAGCGGGGAGGCTGCTGGATTCCAATTAACTTCGCCACTTAACTTTGATTGCTGTGTTACTCTGGATGCACTTGCTGTTTAATAGTAAATGGGGGTGAGGCTCTCAAAGATTAATGATGGCAGTGACTATAGCTACACAATAGGACCCAGATGTTCCCATACTTATTGCTTCCTCTCCTTGACCCTCTTTCCTGCAATTACTAGAGAGAAAACACAAATATGGCAGTTAGGAAACCTGACACGGGCCCAAAGTACTGACATGGTTTGGGCCTAAACTTTGAACACACTTTGTCTCATATTCAGAGCAGTTCCACAATACTGATACCAAAAAGGAAAAAAGTCATACTGCAGACTTGGAAGTGGGAATAGAGAAAAAGCTGAAGATACATCAAACATGTATAATTAATTGTTTGATATCAAAGCCAAATCTTGATGAAAAAGCCACACTCTACTATATAGCAAGTTCATGTATTCACAAAATCAATCATAGAAAATAATCCACACCGAGGGCTCTGCAAAGAAATTGCACGTGTTAATCAGCCGTTTTTAGGCTGGTCTTTTTTTTTTTTCCCTTGGTTTTTTTTTTTTTTAATAATGATTTTTTATTTTATTATGTTAGTCACCATACAGTACATCCCCGGTTTCCGATGTAAGGTTCGATGATTCATTAGTTGTGTATAACACCCAGTGCACCATGCAATACGTGCCGTCCTTACTACCCATCACCGGTCTATCCCATTCCCCCACCCCCCTCCCCTCTGAAACCCTCAGTTTGTTTCTCATAGTCCATAGTCTCTCATGTTTCATTCCCCCTTCTGATTACCCCCCCTTTCTTTATCCCTTTCTTCCCCTACCGATCATCCTAGTTCTTATGTTCCATAGAGGAGAGAAATCATATGATAGTTGTCTTTCTCTGCTTGACTTAGTTCACTTAGCATTATCTCCTCCAGTGCCGTCCATGTTGTAGCAAGTGTTGAGAACTCGTTCTTTCTGATAGCTGAGTAATATTCCATTGTATATATGGACCACAACTTCTTAATCCAGTCATCTGTTGAAGGGCATCTCGGCTCCTTCCACGATTTAGCTATTGTGGACATTGCCGCTATGAACATTGGGGTGCATGTGGCCCTTCTCTTTACTACGTCTGTATCTTTGGGGTAAACACCCAGTAGTGCAATGGCTGGATCATAGGGTAGCTCAATTTTTAACTTTTTAAGGGACCTCCACACTGTTTTCCAGAGTGGCTGTACCAATTTGCATTCCCACCAACAATGTAGGAGGGATCCCCTTTCTCCACATCCTCTCCAACAATTGTTGTCTCTTGCCTTGTCTATTTTTGTTTAGGCTGGTCTTAACTGGTCAGTCATCTCTTTCAAGCACAGAAATTTCGTCTATCACTCCCACTTCTCTTAAATGCCTACCTACCACAGAATTTTGGTTAGTGAATCTTAGAAGTGATCCAGTCTATCTAGAATTGCAACCAGATTTTGTCACATCAAATGTGAGTTTCTTCCAAAACTAATAGATCAAAGACCAACGACAACGTAGACCCCCCAGTAAGCTCCTTTCTTCTTCCTGTGTACCTGGACTGTCGTAATTAGGCAAGACCCTGTGACGGATTCTGGCAAATGGAGTGGCAGGGAGTGGAAAAGATGTGTTTCACTTTCACAAGGACACAGTGAGAAAGTTGCGTCACTCTCCTCTAGAGCCTGGCCCCAGCAAACACAAAGCCATGTATCGTGAAGGTAGGATCACAAGATGGTACCTCCCTGGATTTCCAAGTCACTCACTGCCTGGAAGGAAGCTTCACTGGACAAGCTCTAGAACTGTACGAGACTTTATAAGAGTAAGAAATAAGCCACTGAGATGTAGAGGAATTTTTTTGGTTGTTCAAACTGTAGAATCACCTACCCTCTCAGAACGGGGATAGGTAGTTCTCAATGTAAAGCTATCTAATACATTAGAGGCAATTTCATACATGCGATCATTACACCAACAGATCACCGAGTTGATTTCATCACACATCTAAAGTGTATGTATCTACCACTGAATTGTGATACTCAGTCCACAAAGCTTCTTAAATTTATGAACAAATCTTGTCTGAAGTTTAATTTGAGGGCCTGGCCTATTAGTTGGAATGACCTGGATGAATTTCTGGCATCAGGCATCAAATCATCACATCATACTTTACCTAGGAAGGAAAAAAAGGACCACCAAAGACAATCTATTATTTTTTTTCCTGCCCCAGGCTCATAAATGTACCTTACCCCCTCACACACACATACGAAGAGTCACAAAAACAGATGCACAGTCCACTCTATGCCAGAGCTCTGCTAAGCGCCAGGAATAGAAAGTTAAATAACACATGATCCCTACCCTCCAGGAGGAAATGGGGGGGGAATCACACAAACAATTATGACAGAGTGTAGTAAGATCTGTGATGCAGACAGAAGTGGGGGCTCAGTGCAAGGAGAAACCCATTCTCTCAGAGGTATATGAGGGTGTCCTTACAGAAGGGGTGACACAAAATTGTTAAAGGAAAAATTGTGTTTTCGGTATCTTCCAGGCAAATGCATAACATGTACCAACCTGTTGAGTCACAAAAGAACTTGCCAAGTATTTAGAGACTAGCTGAGATATCATGTGCTTGTAGGATAACCGTGGGACGGGAGTCGAGAAGAGCAAGGCAAGAGAGGGTCACAAAGCACATCCAAGCCAAGGTCCTCCACTTAGCTATTGCTGAAGAAGTCACTTCACAACTCAGTGATTTAAAACTATAGTTCATTAACAGCTCTCCTGTTTCTTTTCATTGACTGGGCTTTACGCTGTGGTTCTTCTGGGAGGTCTATGCCTTAGCAGTTAAAGGTTGGCTGGGGCTTTGATCCATGTGAAGGCATAACCCCACTGGGCTGGAGGTTCAAGATGGCTCACTCTTAGGGTTAACAAGTGCTACTCAGAGCACAGCTGGAGCTGTCAACTGGAGCACTGACACTGGGCCTCTCCACACGGCTTGTACTTCTCATGAGCTGGCGGCTGAGTTACAAGCTAGAGTGTCCCAAGAGTGAATGATCCAAGAAACAGGGAGTACTCACGGCTAGTCTCATAATTCCTGAGCCCAGAAACTACAACAGAATTTCAGTCATACTCCTCTTAGAACAGTCAGAGTCCATCCACATTCAATGGGAGTAACACAGACCCCATTTCTCAATGCAAAGAGCATCTGACCATCTTTAATCTGCCACGTAGGACAATGGCTTGTACTGAAGGCACTCAAAGGAATGCAAACAGATCCATTTAAGGAGAAGATGGATAGGAGAGGGTTACATTCGAGAACAATGACACTGACGGCAGAGTAAAGATGGATTCCATGTGGAGGCGATGAGAGCAGAAAGCAGAAGCTCAATTATGAAGTAATGAGGTCACACCTGAGAATTATGAGGGCCTGAAATCCTAAGAGCTTCTAGAAGGCTGCAGATGAAAGGGGGAAAAAAGTAAGAAAATTATAGGAGACATGAAGGACTGGGCTGGTGGTTAGTTTGATGTAGAGACAACACAGGGAAAGAGAGCAAACAAAAATCAGTCCCAGGCACCTAGGTTCATGTCTAAATGGATGGTGATCTCATTAAAGGAAAAAGTAAAGATTAGAAAACCAAAGTACAGGGGCGCCTGGGTGGCACAGCGGTTAAGCGTCTGCCTTCGGCTCAGGGCGTGATCCCGGCGTTATAGGATCGAGCCCCACATCAGGCTCTTCTGCTATGAGCCTGCTTCTTCCTCTCCCACTCCCCCTGCTTGTGTTCCCTCTCTCGCTGGCTGTCTCTATCTCTGTCGAATAAATAAATAAAATCTTAAAAAAAAAAAAGAAAACCAAAGTACAATAATGGGGGGGCAAGGAGGGTGAATTACGAATCCTATTTTTATAACTGTAAATGAATTTCTTCTAATGGACAAAAAAGGTTTGTTTTTAAGGGAACAGACACTCCATTTGTGCAACACTCAGTGCTATCTTCCTGATCCTTTCTATATTCAATAAAGTGCACACTGTCAAAGGAAGAAGTATTTTTCCTTCCTCTTTATAATTTCATCTATAGAAAATTCCTTGGCAAACTTGTCAAGATCCTATCACTTGGAAAAAAATTAAATTTAATATATCTGCCTCTATTAGAAAAAAGGGGAGATTTTATAAACTCTATGTTTGTCATTCAAGTTCAAAACACACATTTTCTACAAAGCAGTGTTCCACTCTTTTCCATTTTTTCAGAGCCACCTTTCAGGATATAAATAACTTACATTTTAATCACTGACAAGCGCTAGGCTTTAACCATGTCAGGTGAGCCCTCACTTGAATTCCCCGGCAACAATGAAGTGAGATCAATCATCTCCACAGACATCTACTCAGAGGGCCCGGTAATCTCCACTCTGCCAAGCGAATGGAATGCCAACCACAGATGCTTCGTCACCGAGCATAAACATAGCACCAGTGCTCTCACTATTTAGCACTGCTACTGCCCGAGATCGGCTAATGGCAAACTGGAACGAAGCACAGACCTCAGAGAAACTCCACACAACTGAGGCAACTCTAAACTACCACACGTGCCACAGACCGTATAGACGGACCCTAGGATTACTCCCTTGCCATGCAATGGAAAATGGTTTGAAAAATCCATTTTCATTGGATCTTTTAGATTTTAATTCATTTTATTCTTACACAGAATCCTCAGACCTCATCAGTCTGGAGAATCCCACTGACATTAGAGGATCGAATTTCTCCAGATCTCACCATCCAAGATTTCTAGACCCATACAAGCATCCCCCATTCATGCTGCTAGGGGTTGACAAGGAATGCCCTGTGTGTGCTCATGAACAAGGCCTATCAGTTCACACTTGACACTATTTCTTCAATCTCTTGAACCTGTGTCCTTCCATGATGACTGCTAAGGCCCTCACGTATGACCAAGCTACGTGAAGGTACCTGGCCTCCCACCGCACTCCTCCCCCCACCCCGAACCCCAGGTCACCATGGTCACATCACTTCCCACTAGATACATGCTATTTCCAAGTACCTTATGGCTTTTATCATCTGGACCCCTGAATCAATTAGCTCTCAATGATCATCTCATTCCCTCATGCAAATGGTCTCCTTCACACCCACACCACCTCGCTGTCAGATATACTCAAATGGGACTCTGGGCCTGGCTTTTATTCGAAGCAAAAAATGTCCACAACTGTTACTAGTACATATCACAATACAAGCTCATGGAGACTTTGAGGCTAAATGTAAACTTTCCAAATGAAACTCTGTTTTTCTGTTCATATTTGTTTTCCTCTGTTTCAAAACTTATACTCTTACAGTGACATCGGTGAGATGGCAAACGAGGAAGCTCCATGCCCTCATTCTTCCATGGAAACTTTTTGAAAAATAACTGAAGGCTGACAAAAATAACTTTCTAAGAGTCAAAAATCTATAGCAACCAAACAAACAACTCATCAAGAAAAAGGTACATTTGAAATGGTTTTTACTTTTTATTTGCCTTTGCCAACCCCCAATTCCATCCCAGTGCGGTGTCGTCAGGAGGAAGTGGCCTGATCTCTGGCTCCCTCCCTCGGGCCACCAGAAGAGTAGAACATATGTCCAACATTCTCATCTGTCTGTAGCCTATCTAGCCTTGTGTAGAAAAGGTATGTCAATCCCTAATCTAGAGAACAAAGCGAACAGCGTCAAAAAGGCTAATTAGGAGGCCTCACAGAAAGTATGGCTTGAGGTCACGTATAAAGGAGTGGCTGACAACGAGAGGAAAGAGATGAAGCCAAGAGATAACAAATTCGCAGAACAGAAGCAATTTAAGCCAGAGGGGGCAGTAGTGAGGAACAAAACCAAACCATTTCCAAAATGATGAATAGTAAAATCACTGGCCAACATCAAATTCAGGAGGAGAAAGCTCATTCTGGTGAGTGCTCCGGGCATGATGCAGTTTGAGGTGGTACCAAGAAATTCAAGTGAAAACTAGACCAGAGGGCAAGCTTTAACCTCAGGTTACAGAGTCATCAATATGGAGATGACTGATGCAAGTTATGGGAGCTGATGAAACCTCCACGAGAGAAAACGGGAAGAGCAAAATGCCAGGACTGTGCAGACCACAGAGATGTACACTGAAGGAACAAATCTGACAATTCAGTCACTCACCAAATGCAGGCATCACTAAAGCTGAAAATTTGTCTCCTGTATAATTTCCTCACATTGTAAATGCATTCTCACTTTATATGCTCTTTTAAAAATCGGTACTGACTATACGGGCACCTGGGTGGCTCTGCTGGTCTGACTCTTGATTTCGGCTCTGGTCACGATCTCAGGGTCATGAGATCAAGCCCTGCATCTGGCTCTGCACTCAGTGCAAAGTCCCCGTCTCCCTCTGCCCCTCCCCCTGACTCATGCTCTTTCTTAATAAATAAATAAATAAATAAATAAATAAATAAATAAAGCAAATAAATAAATCCTTTAAAAAAATCAAAAATAAAAATAAAAGTCTGTACTGACTACCTAAAGGGTGCGAAGCGTCGATTGCATCGTAAGGTAGAGAGGAACAGGAAAGAACCTAGCGCCTGCTCTCAACAGAGTTTCTCTCACTTCCTTGGGAAAGGACAGGCAAAAGAAGAGAATTGCGAAATTTACAACAACTTGGGGAACAATGAGGATGGGGTAGGTCCAAGGAATAAGCAACCTCAAGGTTATGCATTACAATACAAAAGTTACATACATAATGCATGCGGAATATTTTATAGTCTCATTTTATGGCTCGCTTGTACCTGTAGAGAATGCTCCCAAGCCTGGAGGGGATGGAAATGAGAGCTTTTAAATCTTACTCAGCTATTGTCCACTATTGAACACTGCAGGCATTAAGTCTTTCCAAAGGGGTACCATGGTAACATCAATACACTTGTCTTGACTTATGATTACCCCACTGGCTCTGAAACATGCCCTTTGAGTCATTTTTTCTGTGCTGCTCTACTTGACAAAACCAGCTGCCCATTGTCCTACTTATACATTGGGAGAAAAATAAATTTATCAATAAAACCTGCTGGACGGATTCCTTCTAATCTATCAAAAAAATCAGGGCCTGAAGGCATCGAAGCTCACTCCAGCTGTGCTCTTTTTCTGCAAGGTAATAGCAGAAGTGCAACACAATCATGGAAGCATTTTCCTCTAAAACTGTCTTTTAATCACATTTTATAATGTAAATAGCCAAGTGGCTTACACAGACTCTGAGGCTGTCACATCCTCCTGGGGCCTCCATACTTTCACTGGCTGACCTCTAAGAAGAGCCAAGGGCAAGGAACAAATGTGCGGAAACAAAATTGACACTGCTTAGAAAGTATGTAAGGAGGGGGGGAAATGGACAAACCTCTGTTTTTAGACAAATCCCCGGATCAAAAAAATCATGGTAGACCAGTTAAGAAAAATCTCTGCTTCTGAAGAGACCAACCTCTGGGGAAGCTTTCACGATGATAAAGTTAGCAGTCACAGTGATTGAAAGGGGACATTATACTTTAAAATGTAATGCCGGTAGGACAGATGTGGTTAGGAAAAGGAAAAAAAAAGACTACACTGCACATATCTAGAAAACGAAAATAGAAATAAAAGTGCCTGCTTTGCCATATTTTCCTAGGAGTTAGTTTATTTATCTGTTTTCGGTTAAGGAGAGAAGGGTTTGAGCAGACGATATCCTCCCTGTCAACAGGTTAAAAAGTGATCAACACTCAGCTGAACGATCATCAGCTGATGGATTTTTATTCCAATTATTTACTGCTCACTGAAGGACCCTCTTCCCCATCCAACAGGAAACCGCCTTCCTTCAAAATGAAAAACATCCATCAACTTACACAAGTTTTATTATACACATAAACACGCTTATTTTATCCCCAGCCAATGTTTCATGGGGTCACAACACCCTATCTGAATAATAATGGAGTTCTGGACTCAAGAAGGTCTAAAAAAAAAAAAAAAAACTTTGTATTGCAAGAAACTTCTTGCATCTGTTTTTTTTTTATTCCACAAGCTATAGCAACAAATTAGAGTGACCTATGGAATCCAGGGAAGCATGGGCTGGTTTTCCAATTCCTTTGATGAAGACTAACGATTTTTTCCTCAGAGCTTCTTAGCGTTGACCATGTTCTTGTGAGGGTGGGGACTGGGTTTGGGGTGAACACGAAGGAAGGGGTTTCCCTGAGTGCAGATCATGCCGTGTGGTCGACAGGGCTAGCGCCGCAAAGCAAGAGACACGTAAGAAGAGGCTCACTAGAAAACCAGACTTTTAAGGAAATCAAGTCTGTACTGTATTTGAAATTCTGCAAACCTGGAGAAAGGAGCAGCTGGAGTGTGTGAGTAGCTGAACAAGTCTTTCATTTAGACACGAAGCATTTACAGCACAAAGTCATATAGATGCCAGGCCATATTTGCACCGTGACTTAGTTCCTAACGCAGTCAACCAGATTGAGAATAATTTGGCTGCCACAGAAGTCACTCCATAGATCATGAGGGTTGATTGGGTGAATCTGCTGCTTTGCAGGTTTTTCCTTCCTCCTCCATGTGTATTTCCCTACAAGCTCTGTAAGTGATCAAAGAAGTAACTGTCCCTGATAGCAGAGACTCATTCCTCAGCTGAAGATACCCAAGTAACCAAGATTCAGGGCCACACATTTTCACTGCACCTGCCAACCCCCCTTGCAATCTACTCATGTCTCACCTTTCAAAACCTGCCACTGGGACATTTTCTTGGCACTATTAATTACAAGCATTAGAGTACCTTAGATCTACAGCTACCTCATTTTTTATCACTTGTTATCATGCTACTCACACTACTTGTAAAACGACAACCACCACTGGCAGCACGAGGTAAATACTGAAGTGGCCACCTACTTCGGACATTTCCATAAAAATGGAATTTTTCACTATAAATGCAAACTGCATTACGAAACAATGTTATAAATAAACCCTGCCAAATTCATTTTGAAGCCTCTAGTTTACACTGGCACTTTTCCATAATGTCCAATTTTTGATAGTAAATATTTAATACTAATATCTCTTCTATTTGCATGAAAACATGTTCTTCCTGGTTCTTAGACACCAAGCTACCAACCTTATTAGATTGCTAGGTAGTCTGGGGTCTTCAAGCACCAACATAAAGTCAGCTGACAGCTTAACTGTTCCACCTCAAAGACTGTCTTATCTTTTAATTTGCCGGACCACACACACTCCAATTTTTCCTCATTGAGTAGACCAGTGGTCAACAATTGTTTGGAATAAACAAGCACTTCTGTGTATTTGCTGTGGAGACAGAGGGCTTACTTGGAACTTAACCTAAAACTGTGTTTAGTCAATTAGACAAATCTTTTATTGAAAGACTGGACTACACTTTCAAAGTCCCTAATTATCATTACACACTTTTAAAGCCTTGGGAGCACAAATGCCACAAGGTTGATAACAGAGTTTCACTTTACTGTTACAGAAACAAAACATCTCAAAACAAATAGGAAAGCAACGTTCCATAATCCAGCCAAGACAACGTCAAATTTAATTTGGCACATCTTAAGGGTCAAACATACAGCAAGGCAACATTGATTAAACTCTCTCGGCAAAGATCAATCGAAGAGATGTCAGCAGAGTCACCACAAGAGAGAACCGTCTAATTCTAAAATGTCAACAAAAAGAATTCTGTGATATCTGGGTTTCCACATTGCAATGCAAGGATCTTGAATATATTCTGTGCATCACCCAGATTGTTAGATTTCTACCTTACGAGAATTTGAGGAAAAGCTTTGTCCATCTATTTGGCCTTTTATTTAGAAAAATTATTAATTACTCACTTGGGGGGGGGGTAGTGCCCTGATGGACCAACACTGCTGCACTGAAGCAAGGCTGTGCTCTGGGTTCAAGGTCAGCACCGACCAGCCTCCACGACCTGCAGCGTTTGTGGACAATACTAGGCTGCCTGCTGATGGTCACTAACCCCAGCTCTCACTTCCTTGGAAGCTTCTGTATTTCTGTTGGATGCTTGTGAAAAGTTATTAACCATAGGCAAAACCTCCTTGAAAGACCCCAAAATGAAATTTCACCAATACTGTATTAGCAATCCCGTGAAAAGACTTAGCCTTCCAGGCTGCATCCGCCTAGTACTTAAACGACAGTTGATCCAACCAAGACTCTTAGCCCTGACCCCCATGATGGTAGCCCCAAAAGGAGACCCTTTTAGTCATTCGATGCTATTTAGTTTCACTCCTCATCATTTCCCTACCTGTAACCAACTCTTCTTCAAATGACAATCTTCTTCTAATACTGTTATTTCTGGAGCTTTGATTCAGTGGTGTGCTAGAACTGGTTCATACGGGTCTCCTACATGCAGCCCGGTGTGCACAGCTCCCCATTCTACATGCGCTAGGGTTATGTTGGTAGCCTGAAATCAGCCATAATGGGAGTATTTATACTATGGAAATCAGCAAGCACTACAAATCAGGGCTTTTTGTAAATGAAGAGCCAATTTTTAGACATTTACCAGCACACCACTGGATTTTCAAAAATGACAAAGTTCTCCTACTCTCACAGAATCAGTTTCTTCTTTTTGTTGTTGTTTTTAAGTCCATCAACTAAAAAATGGTTCCCCCAGGATATCACCATATATTTTGAAGCCCTCTCAAGTGGAATTAGGCCATTTTACCATATTCCCATAACAGATTTCCTTTAGGAAGCTCTTTAAAGCATTATATTTAAGAAATACTTCTCCTTTATCTCATTCTAGCATCCGATATATATAAAAAATTCCAAAATCATTTAATTCATCAAATTCTGCTCCACACCTGCCTCCCCACTTTACTGAAAGCTACTCGAGGGCAGGAGCCATGTTATGGTTATCATTGGACATCCGGTAGATTCTTCTGGCTTCCTATTGCTGTTAAACATTTCTCATCCTCCTGTAGAAACATTTAGACTTTTGAGACAATGGCACCCGGCTCTATTTCCCCCTGCAGCCCCTCCTTGCAGTCCCATCTGCATCTTGAGCAGCTCCCTCATATTCAATGAGAATTCACAGTCCTCCCTTCAAACCTAAGCCGAGCTCTCTTGCTGGGCAACTTCAACATCTTTGAGAATGTGTCACGCAATTTATAGTGTGGGGGGTCAATGGCAGGTTGCCCTAAGCTGAGCCATTTTGGCAAGCGAATTATTTTAAGCTGAAGGCAACCAAGATCCTTTGGGTTCCAGAGAAACTTTTGCCTCTCTCTTAACTACATATAAGAAACTCAGCTGGAGGGTCTTTCCAGAATAAGGCTTATCAGCAGCGATTAACTTTATCTGAGTAACCCATCTGTAAGGCAGGATAAACATCTGTTACCAAACATTTGCTTTTTCATCTCCCTATGAATTGTACTCCTTCCCTTTGAAGTCCTTGGCCCCAATCCCCTCTCCTTAGCTCAGGAGGACATACATCCCTCATTTTGCTGGTCTTTGGAATTTGCACGTCTCTGTGGATTCCCAGAACCCATGCTATTACATCTGATGGTCTCCTGCTAATCTGCCTCATGTCAGTTTGATTCTTAGTCTAGCGAGAAGGACTCCTGAAGGCACCAGGAGTTCTTGCTCCCTGACAGTAGCCACTAAGGTCAGATATTTTTTTTCATCCACATTCTACTTCAGCTATTATCTCCTAAAGACCATATCCTGGACCTTCATTTCTCCAGGGCATTTCCCACTTCAAATATACTGTGGGGGAAGAACAAGAATTTTCCCTCTACCCTTTGAAGTTCTTGACCAAGACCCCGACCCTGGAATAAAAGATTAACAGGAGAAAAACAAACAAGTTTAATAACACGTATACTTTCTGCATATATGCAAGAGACCTAAGCAAAGTGAGTAATTCCCCAAAGGGCTCAAGCCATCACCTTAAATACCATCTCCAGCTCAAAACAAAAGATGTCGGGGCTGGGGGGCAGGTGCAGGTATGGGAGGGCAACAGGAAAAGCACAGGAAACACGAGTATGGATATTTTGCAGATTGAAGTCCTTGCCTTCTCCAGTGTTAAGAGTCTTAGAAATTTAGAGTCATCCTCTTCCTGGTACAGGGAGGGAGACATCCTTACAAATCAAGATTTCCCTTAAACATGTAAATGTCTCTTAGAAAATAACTTCTTCATTTTCAGAGCTTATCCTGTGTCTGCAGTTTCTTAAAAATAATCAGCTCAAAATAATCCTTATGCCAAAGAGCCGTATTTTCGGATGGCAAATTCTGCTCCCATTCAATACCGAACTCCAAGTTCCCACCGACTGAAACAAGAGCTCTTCTTCCATTATACATGCTGCTCCATTTAGCCAGACTCTCTACAGTGTTTCCTTCAGTCTTCTTCTCAGGTCATCATACCCACCCTTCCAGTTCCGCCTATTTCCCTGTAGAACTTAAATCCCATGAGGAATCATTTCAATCCCTTTCTTGCTAGCACTTCTAACTCATTGAATCTGCTCTCTCTCATTGCTACTGAACCTGACATCAGTCACTGTCTCATGAGCAAAGGCAGCCACCTTCTCTCCTATATCCAGCCTGCTGAGGGAGAGAAAAAGGAGACAACAGTGCCAACAGGTTCCCTGACAGAGCCATGGTCTCCAACTGCAGGTGGCCTCCGAGCGGCACTCAGCAATGCTGCTAGACATCCCTAATCTGCTCTTGCTTTCACTAAAAAAACTTTTTGCATCTTAGTGAAATACACCTAATACTTACTCTTTTAACCATTTGTGTTTTGCTTTCATTTTTACAGAAGCTTTTCCGAACATTTACCACATTGACCACTCTCCTAGAAACCCCAGCTATATTCTTAGTCCCTTATCAGGGGACAAGCTTTGCTCCTGAATCACAGGTAAGAGTAAGGCTCTCATGTAAGCACACTGCTAACATCTGCAAAGCCCAGGGCAAAAGTACAAATGGAAGCCTTGCACTACAGCCTTCGCTTCCCATTTTTGTTGTTGTTTTTCCTATCCTGCTCTTTCCCACACCATGAGAAGACTCCCTAACAAACCTCAGGACAGCCCAACTCGTATGGCTAAGCTCCATCCACGTCCCCTAACCAGATGCCTCTTGGCCACCCAAGGGTCCTAACACCTAATGTCATACTCCTCCCTTAGGAAGACAGACTTGGGGAAGAAAACTGTGCGGGTCCTCAAAGTGAGCAGAGATACTTAGGAAGAAAATCCCAAGGTCTCAGCTACCTGGAGCATGGTTTGGAAGGGGAGTCTCAGACTCTGGGTGGGCCTATCCCATTAGCTCCATGGGCTTTCCGCATTTAAAGAGGGTACAGCTCTGTATGGTGACTAACATAATATAATAAAAAATCATTATAAAAAAAAAAAAAGAGGGTACAGCTGTTGGATGATTAAAACAACGCACACTAAGCGCAGGGCCCAAGGCCAGAGCTGTGGGTGCCTGGGTTCTCTTCATTCCTTCGCACTGTACCATGAACACCGTACACTTCAGCCATACCGAAAATTTTGCTATTTCAAAAATACGTGAGGGAAAATGGAATATGCCACCCCAAAATATACCACTTTGGCATTAGATTATTTTGAGTTAAAGTTACTTAAGAAACAAACAATACAAGAAGTCCAGTCTAACTCTCCTTTGTCCCCCTGAAAGCAAGAAAATAAATCTCCCAGGTGAGAGGTGCCCTCTTTGTACAGGGAGGGTAGAAGGCATCCTTATCACCAGACACATGGAATTTAGGACCAAGAAAGGTATATGAACAAACCTGGTTACTTCAAACCCAAACTTGTACCTTATCAATTATTGACACATTTGTCTTTGTCTACAAGGTATAAAAGCTGCCCGCTTTAGTCACCCCGAGTCTCATTTCTATGTGCTCCTGTAGGTTTGAAATTAAAGTGTATAAGACAGATTAAGAGGAGAACAATTTAATCATAGACCAGCCAAAGAACCTAGAAGGAAAAGCGCTCCACCCCTACGACGACACGGTCTTACCATTCTATACCTTTGATCATTCCCTTCTTCCCATTTGGGACTTCTTTTCCCATCCGCTAGTCTGTCAAACTAAGTTCTCTTGGACTTGGTTCACCGGTCGGCTCCTTTGGAATGACTGAGTTAGGTGCACTCCCCCGTGCTCCTTCACACCTAATCGGTTTCTCGACGACAGCAGGTGGCCACCGCTGCGGCATGCTTACCTGGCGGTCTCTGCACCTACACAAGGAGCTCCTGAGGGAAGCAGACTATGTTCTATGCTTTCCTTCATTCATGGAGTCCAGAACCGTTTCCTAATTATGTAACAGGTCCTGGGAATCTAAACTCAAAAAACAGTCAACAATCAACATTCAATAATGAATGATTGCTTATTTCTGCAACATTCTGTATTAAAATAGGACTATTCTTTCTTAAAATGCATGAAGAGACGCTTGTCTTTTTTGTAAACAATAAATCCCAACAGCAAACCAATGACTACTTTCTTCTCTAACCAACAGGATTCCTCTATCAATCGGGGGCGGGGGGACCACATTAGGATACAATCTGGAATCTGGTGTCCCTGCCAGAAGCAGACCCTAAGACAAGGATTTCGGTTCAGGCGGTTTGTTTCAGAAGTGATCCCAGAAATCAGTGTGAGGGAGTGAGAGACAGCACAAGGAGCAGAGCTACTAACAGGTGTGTTCGTAGGTAGTTGCGGCAATGAGCGTCTGCACGGGGAGCGTCTGCTCTTACCTCCCGGCGCCTTCCCGAAGAGAAGAAAAGCTGTTTGGCCTTGGAGGAGAAATTTTAACCATCTCAAAAATATCTGGTCTCATTTTTCGAACCTTCAGACCCCTCTACTTCAGGAACTGCCAGTTCCTCTACTCCATCACCCAGTCTTTGAAGCTTTCCACGTTCTCCCCATGTTTTACATGTGCACACCTCGTCGTTTATATTAATGAAGAAAAATCAGGCAATAAGCCCTTCTAATCTGCCTTGCCAAATGGAATGTGTACAGCTAAGTAATGTAAATTGCAGATTCTCTACAGTAAACTTCAATGTTTGGTGAACCTCCGATATTCACAAAAGTCAACTCCCAAACTAATTCTCAAATGCCACCTTAGAACACCTTTCCCCCTCCTAAAATATGCATGCAATGAATAGGAAACAGAATTACTACGGAAAGGAAGTGCAGGCTCTGCTTGCTAGATGAGTGTGCAAAACTCAATTTCATGCTGTAGCAAAATTCAAGTTTCTCAATTTCATGGACATGTGTGAGGAGAGCTGAAATTGTAAATGTTAAGAAAGCTAATGCCAAGGGTCTCGGTTGGCTTTTCCTGTACAACAAATCAGCCCAACTCATGAAACATAACAAGAGGCACTTATTTCTTGCTCACACATCTGTGCGATTGGTTCTGAGTTCAAATGATCTAGATTGGGCTCAGGCTTAATTCTAAGCTACAGGTTAGGTTCAAGTCAGTTTCACAAGAGTAGCCTCCCCCCTCGGACTAAAGAGTGGGCTGGAGCATGTCCATTTCAGACACAATGGGGTAATAAGTCCAACAGCCCTGGTACATTTTAAGCCTCTACTCCCATCACATTCGCCAGCATCCCAATGGCCAAATTAAGACACATGGCCAAGGCCGTTGTCAGTGGGATAGGGTGACATGCAATCTTCCCATGGAGATATAGAGGGAGAGGATCATTATTTGCTAAAAAAATAATCTAATCCACCACCCAAAGTCAAAAGTCATCTCATGCTCATTTTTTCCCTAGGAACAGAAACATCAAAGCAAGCCCCCTAATAATGTACCCACATTAGACTATATTCAACAGTCAGGAGTTCAAAATGTAGTTTTTTCTAGTTCGGTCCATGAATATTTTGTAAACAACATCTAATGCATCTTCACATTTCTATGTTTTATAAACAGTTCAACAAATTAGATGTCAAAGAATCCTAAGGGCGGAAGTTGCCTGATAAGAGGAATCTCATAAAGAAATTACAGTATATTTAGAAACCAGAATGACATTTCCATCCTTTATTTGTTTACCACTTGAACTTTAACAACTATATGGCAATGTATTAAAAGTCTTATTAGTCATTTTCTTGGTGATTTTCCAGCCTCCTGAAAAATTATAGACCCAACAATAGTTCAAGGACTTCATAATTCACCCAAATTGTCTAAACTTCTGGAAAAGCTTTTTTTCGGCGATGCTCAGGGCTTACAGCCTATGAAGCTTGGGCTGACCTGCTTTCAGCTTAAGGTCTTCCTCAATCTGGGCAATTTATGAATAAAGCCATTTTTGCTATCGCATCTGTTAATGGTAAAGAGATAAAGGCCCTATCTTTTTGAAAAGACGCCAGCAGCAACAGCAGTTCCAGCGGCAACACTATTCCAATTACAGTCCTGACCAGTGGCCATCAAGGTGCCACTTTATACATAAGCCTCCTGAAAGGGCCCCAGCACAGTGGCAGGATTCAAGGAGCTGTTGCCCTCTGCACTAATGCATATCCTTACATTTGGGGGTGTTATTTATGCTTCTTTTCCCCTGATGCTCTTTAGATTTCTGGTCAGTGACCATTTATCATAGATACGGGGAAAAACACAATACTTAATTCGGTTTTTAAAAGGTTTGACTTTACCTTTAACCATAGTGATTTTTATCACAGCATGGGCAGAGAGAGGAGAGAAGCCAACAGAAAGTAGTGAAAAGGAAGTCTCAGCAGGCAAGATGGCAAAGTTTTTTAGTGAGAAAATTAGGTTGGGTGGGATACGCACAAAGCACACTCTAGCAAGCAATCGATAATGTAAAACTTGGTATTTAGAGTGCATCTTTTATCCCAAGAACTCGAGCGACTTTCCAGGCACGAAGTGCCCACATCAAGCAACATTCATGTGGGTCAAGAAGCAAGTATTGCTGGGTTGGACTTGCAAATGAGGAAACAAGCAAGCTGCATTACCTGGTCAAATAGCAATGCTGCCAATCAGGGTCTGTACAACCTCATCTAGCCATCTGTACCACAGGCTATAGGATGGTCAACTGGTAACATCGGGTGGTTCGAGAAGGTTGGAGTATGGCAAACCAAGAGGGCTGAGAGCACATCAACTGGCAAGGGGCTTCTACACCAGCGGCTGTGGTTCTGACTCAGGCAGAAATCACTGATATCACCGTATTTCCCCAAGGCTGCTGGGTTGAGAGTTGTGAATTTTGAAAGCCTAGGCAGAAGAGGACTTCATTTTTGGTACTATCTCTGACAGAAAACCCTTAACGTGCACGCGCGCGCACACACACACGCACACAGAGGTCGCCTTTAAAATGAAATATTTAAGCTAACTGAATTTAAATTAAAATAAATAAAATGAAATATTTAAACATTCAAAATTACAAAGTCTAGGAAGGCATTAAACACAGACTCACAGAAATAAAGTATACAAGAGTCCAAGCAAAAGTCATGAGACACCCTTCGTGTCCACAACAAGAAGTCTAGTTTGGTTAATGCAGTGGAGTTCTTTGATAAGCTCTCAGACAAATGTCAACAAACTCGGGTAAATCATAAAAAGACTTATTTTTTAAAATGCTATTTCCCATTCTCGTCTTATTATTGTAACTTTAAGGTTCTTTTTCATGACTGCGGGGGAGGAAAAATAACTTCCTCGCTCTCTCTCTACCCCTCTAGGTTCTTGGCTGAGACCTCCCTGGAATAAAAGAAAAATAAGAAGAAGAACAAGTCTAATAATATGTATATGTCCTGTGCACATGCGACAGACCCAGAAAGACTGAGTGACCTCTGAAATGGCTTAAGGCACCACCTTGAACACCATCTCCAGCTAAAGACAAAAAAAGATGTTGAGGGTGGGCAGTCAGTCAGGGGAGGCTATCAGAAAAAGCACAGTAAACAAGGGTAAGGGTGTTAGATTTCAATTGTTGCCTTCTCCACCGCTCAGTTTCTAGAGGTGTAAGGTCAGCCTCTTGCTGGTCCAGAGCTGAAGACACTCTTCCAAGTGCACAGCTCCCTTACACATGTAAATGATGCCTACAAAAGGGTAACTTCTACTCAGTTTGCAGAGCTTCTCCCGGGTCTGCAGTTTCTTAAAAAAATAATCAGCCTAAAATAATCTTTTTATCAAAGAGATATATTTTAGGGTGGCAAATTGTCTTCCCATTCACATCTAAATGAGTAAATGCCTACTCATCATTTTCCTTTGCCAAAAATCAATGAAGCCTCATTTCATCATGAATTGTAACAAATATATAAACTCTTTTAGAAATAATTCCCTTGTGTCATTTAAAAGTAAATGGCTCCTTACCTTTCGAAAATACTGTGCAGATTCCACCACTTCTGCTAATGATACAGCTTTGATCAATGAGCCCACCGAAGCATGTGCTCTGAGGACTACTAGCTCATGTATTCCTTCCTCTTAAAGAGCTACTTCCCACTTCTATTAACATTTTATAGCTGAATACTGAGAGCTCCAATGAGAAAACACAGCAATACAGAAACTGTCAACAGATTTGTTTTTTAGGGCTCTAGAGCAAAATCCCCATAACCTTTCCAACACAATGACTTATCCTCTCACTACAGAAAACTGGACAAAAAATAAAGTCTAGGAGAAGATTAGAAATGCCAATAGAAATTTTCAAAGAAAAGGGGTTCAATTTTGTTTTTTTACCCTGGGTACAGGGAAGAATGTTATAGCTGTTGTTGAAATTTTGTGTGCTGGCATATGTGTACACACACACACACACACACACACACACACACATACACAGTGTTGAAAAAGCACTCAGAATGCTTGTGTGGTGTCCACAGAAGTAGATAAGCAAAATAAAGACAGATGGCAAGGAATTAATCTAACACCCAACTCTAACACTTTACGGCTATGTTGCCATTACACACTTCTCTACTGTACTAATTCAGACTTCAACTTGACATTGATCACAAAAATATATGCATACATTCAACACCATCTGCTAAGTACAATTCAAGGAAAAAGAGTTAGCCACCATGGGAATGCCAGTAGTAAAAGATGATTCTAGGGTAACACTCGTCTAGTGGGAAGAGGTCAAGAGCTTGGGTGGTCCAGTTGATGACCCAGTCCTATTTGCCAAAATTCAACTGACACGTCTTCCCATGAAAACCTTTTCTCAATAACAACGTGGTACACTGCACAGACCTTCAAGTGAAGTAACCCTGCTATAATTTATAGATCTTTAAGTTTTCAACTTGAATTGAAAACCAGTCCAAGTTGTATAAATAGACTTTTCATTTGCTCTTTTTCTGTCAGTAAAATTGTAAACTAAGGAAAAGGCGATTTTCAATGTACCCAGTGAGCAAAGAAGAATTTAATGTTCTATATATAAATACCTAGAAATAGGAAAGTCAAATGTCCTGCTTCCACACACACATTAGAAGCGCCAAGCTTTCCAGAAAGCTCTCACCCATCCTTATTAACCAACCAATTTCTTTGCACCCTAATCCTGGATCAGGTCTAGAGGCCTGAGATCTCTCTTGGTCAGGATGTATGGAAAAGGTTACAGACATGTCACAATTGCATTTCAGGCTGCCCATCACCAGGAGAAGAAAATGAAACATGGTATCATGAGGATTCAGAATCATTTAATGCACTGTTTTGACAGACTTCAAATTCTTAAAGTAAAAGAAAACCTCTTAATAAAACAGAAACGAAGATGAAAATACTGCTATGCAACAAAGAATATAATGGAAGGTATCTGAAGATATTTTGACATTTTCCCCCAAACAATACTCTTTCTGTAAATTTGTAAACTAGAGCAAATATATTTATGATGTGGGGAGAGAAAAGAACAAAAACACTTTCGGGAATAAATAGTTTGAAAATCCTACCAAGCAGCTTATTTCTAACATTACCACTAAGACCTAAGTGAAAACAATACAAAACTAAATGAAACCAAAAAAATTAACATAAGGGGGTTTGCCCTTATTGTAATAGCTGTGACTGTTCAATGAACACAAAAAGGCCCTTACAAAGAAGAAACACAGTCATAAATGATGTTTCAAGCCTTTAATTTACTGGTACAGTAATGGAGGTTGAAGGCAATTAATGCCATTAACCAACATCTCAGGAAAAGAAACCTTAAGCTGTACCTACAGTTATGCAGACCCACTTCCCAAGCACTCGAACACATTACACAATTCAAGCTCCCTATCTCAAATGAGGTAACGGATAATGGGTTCCAGTTTTCACTTGGAACGCAGGGCATACTCTAAGATGTAAAGAAATAGGATTTGGTAGTGTTTTAACTACAGGACGTGCTATCCTGATGAAAACAAAGTAAAAAATAAAATACACAAAATTTCTAACTCGTTAACAGCTTTCTTAAAAGCTTTCTAAAAAGCATCAACCAGCTTTATAAAAAGATGCTTTCCCAAGGAAATGCAATCATGTTAATAAAAATCCACTTTAGACATTTCTTTTTTATCACATTAAGCCAGGTTCAAAAAGCAAACAAGAAGGTCTCATTTCTGTTTAATTGCTATTAATAAAGCTTGACGCATTTGGGTAAAATTGCTAAAAAAAAAAATTGTGGCTTGGTTTTAAGCAAAATTTAGATTCCTCATGTATATGTGTATTTCACAAAGGTTATGCCTAAGACTAAAGGAAATTTGCAGTAGTTTCGTGTGAAAACCTGGACACAGAACTAAACCACAACCTAGCATTCCCTCTATAAAGAATTTTGCAAACCCGTAAAGAAGGTTTACTTGTAAAAACTTGTCAATACTTGAAAAGTAAAGTAAAATAGGTTTCGGAGGCTGGGTGAGAACAGAGGAAGATCAAAGGGTTTGCAAAGAATTTGGCAAAGGATGTAAGAAAGAAACTGAAAGTATGTGTCTACCGCATGGACCATTGCACAAAGCAGAAATTTTGATGGGCTTTTCATTCTTGACAAGCCGAAGTATAAATGTTGGTTCAAGGACAAAAATAACAAGCAAGGTGATTTCAGAGTTGTGTCTGGTTTTGTGTTTGGGGAGCATCATGTGTGGTGTGGTATAAAGTCAAATACAGGTCTATGCTAAGGACAGGTAAATGGCTTTAATTACATATACACATGTATGTACACATACATATGGAAAAAACAGAACACAGTGAAGGGGGGGAGAAATTGCCACTTCAAAATAATCCTTTGGCATAATAATCAGCTGAAGATCATCCTGAAGAAACAACAGACCCAGGATGGTGGAATTAAAATTAAAAATTTTTAGAAATTAAAAAAAGAAACCACAGACACAGGAAAAGCTCTGAAAAGCCAGAAGTTCTCTTTCGTAAGAGAAACTTACATCAATAAGGAAAATCTCTACTCGTAACGGTGTTGCCCTCTCCGTACCAGGAAGAAAAGGGTCGATCTCTGGAAACTTGTACCACTGGGGAAAGTGGAAACTTAAACCCAGGTAACAAACTTCCCCTTGTCTATTGTGCTTTGCCTGAAAGCCTCCCACACCTGGCTCCACCCACCTGCCCAACATCTTATCTTTAGCTGGAGGTGGTATTTAAGGTGATGGCTGGGGCCCTTGTGGGGAGTTACCTAATTTTCCTGGGTTTCTCCCACCTGTACAGGAAGTATACATGTTGTTAAACTTTCCGTTTTTCTCCTGTTTATCTTTTATTCCAGAGGGTCCTCAGATGAGAACCTAGAAGGGTAAAGGGAAAATTATTCTTTCTCCCCTACAACAGAAAGAAGGAGAAAAAATATGCACAGTGCTATTCCCGTGCAGAACTCTTAGGAAGCCTCCCTGCTTCTTCAGCAGAGGGCACTCTGCAATGAAAAGTGGAGGAAGCAGAGGAAAGCTCTTTCCACTGTAGTATCCAAGATTACAGTTACAATGTCAGACACCAAAGAACCACCTTCATGCTGTAACTGATCTTATCCAGGTGACACTACAATGATGACACTGTGCTGGTCAGAGGAGGGTGAATACACACCTATTCCTCCCGAGTCTGCTGCTGACCCTCTACCCCACTGTTACCCAAACTACCGAAGCTGCCTTCTGCTCTTATGAGCATGTGTGTGCAAAGCAATCCTATGAAAGCTGAGAAATTACTACAAATTGCTGAAAATATCAATGTTGCATGCAAACCCCTTATTAAAAAATGGATGGCTTCAAAGAGAAAACACTCTAGAGAGGGCTTCCTTTCTGCTCCAAAATAGTGCTTAAAGATAAGTAAGTTCTTCCTTCTCCTTTCCCAGCTCCACAGCATGGCCATGGTTACGATACTCCAGAAGCCTCACCTCGCCATACAAGCAGCACAGGAATAGAGAACGCTGTAGAGGGCAGAATGGAAGCGTAGCTTAGTAGCTGGCAGAAAGCTTTCGGAGGTCTGAGGTTCTGCCACTTACCTAGTTCACTGTGTGATCTTGCACTAGCTACTTAACCTTGCAATGCCCTGGGTCTCTTGTTTTAAATCAGTGTTGGCAGGTACGAGAAATTGAACGAGATAATCAACGTCCAATGTTCAGCTTTTGGAATTGTCCGCACTCTGGATATTTCAGTTATTATCATCATTAGTAACAGTATTTCATTGTCAATGCCAACTGCTTCTCAGTATCTCATTACCTTCTGCTCTCAGAATATTCACTTGTTTGGGTATTTTTAGAATTACCAAAGTATTCAGTTAGGTAAACAATAAAAGGTTTAAAAGAATAAAAGTTCCCACTTCTCTCAGTCTATAGTCGTACTTTATTGAGATATTGCTAAATTTTAACACTAAAATTTTACATACGGCTTAAGCTTCCAACAATCCTCTCTCTATATAAGTGCATATGGTGTGTGTGTATTTATAGTATATAACAACATACGTCTATAACAAGTAACGCTGGGATTGGGGCACCTCCCCAGTCAAAAAATCCACATCTAACTTTTCAGTGCACAAAAACTGCACTAGTGATAGCCTACAATTGACTGGAAGACTTTCTGATAACATACAGTTGATTAATACCTATTCGGTGTTAATATTATATGCTTTATTCTTACAATAAAGCTACAGAAAAGAAAATGTTAGGTTATAAAGAAAATACATTTACAGTACTGTAAAAAAAAATCTGTGTAGATGTGCACAATTCAAACCCTACACACACACACACACACACACCCTCTATACAGAAATAAATATGGCACCTGTCTCCATAGTATAGATCTTTTCTTCAACTAGTTCTTTTTACTTAAAAACTTATGCTGGACATCTTTCATGTCAGGAACTAGAGTGCTATCTTGTTCTTTTTAATACAGTATTCCATTCCCTGGCTGGATCATGACTTGTTTCACCAGCCCCCCACTGATCAACATTCAGGTTGTTTCTGTGCTTGTATTACAAATACCACTGCCAAGAATATTCTTTCACAGAAATCTTTGCTTCATGTGAGCAAATATATCCATAGAGTAAATTCCTAGCAGTGGCAAACCTCGGTCAAAAGTGATTTATTTTTTTATTATGTATTTTACATATTGCCAAATGGGCCTACAAGCAGGTTGTATCACCTTCCACACTGTCCAACGACTTATGAGAAGAACTACACATTCACTTCACGGATACTCTTTGTTACTGTACTCTTAGTGGGGTGGGGTACGAGCTAGGTCTCCAATTCAAATGCAAAGTCACGCAAGATCAAGAACCCTAGCTTTCCTAGCTCACCCGTCCTTGTCACATACTCACACACAACGCCTGGCAGCCTGTGTCACCCGCAGGAGCCCTCCACAGTTCCTTCATTTAGTGCACGTAATGAATGGGAACCTTGGAGAAATCCGCGAGAGTGGCTTCTATCAGAGGATAGCTAGGAAAATGCTAAACTCAACACAAGCTTGTTTCACCGTTTGCTCACATCTTGCATCTAGCCTGAGGAATATTATTTGCCAACCGTTTGAGAACTGCTGTCACAGAAGATATGGTTTATAAAGAAACCATTTTTTTTTTTCAAACTCAGAGTTCTAGCATGCATTTTTCGTCACTGTAGTGTACTCAGTCTTCAGGTGGTGGCACCTTAGTGGCTTCAGAAGGCTTACCAAGACTCAATTACTCTCCAAAAATTTTGGATGGGGAAATTACTATCAATTAATGCAATTAGGATCAATCTAAAAGCTAGCATGAGGTAGCATTTGAATAGTTTCAACCCCAGTAATTCAGATTTGGCAAAAAGTTAAATGGAGCACCAAAAATAGGCCAGAGAATTGTCTGCGGGTATTAGAGAACATTTTAGCAATATTGGGCAGAGTATAGTACTGTTCTACCAATTATAGGAGGTGGCAGCTAATGGTTTAGGGAGTTATGGTATTTGGTGACAAGTTACAGCACTTAAAATGCCAGCTATTAATTTTGTTGTCTATTATTTATTTTAAATATTAGTCATCGAGTGTCAGCTGGACTTCAGGCTATTAGAAATCCTCCAGATAGTATAATTTCTGTGAAGGGAAATATACCTATCGGTTTAGCATTTCACAACATTTGTCATTTCTGAATGACGAAGAGGAGCAAGATGTTTTGACTCTTGTAAGAGTAGTTCTGTCCTCCCAGTTCCTTCAGGGTGAAAAATTCTGCAAGGCATTCTTCTCAGAGGCACTTTCATATAGAACCAATAGCATTTAAGACTTATTACAACCAAGGAATAAAAATGGCCATTTCTGAGCACCTCCCATGTCCTTCATACCATCCCAGGCTCTGTACGTGTGTCATTTCATTTACCCCTTACCACAGTCTTGCCCGATGCGTACTACTATATATATACTTGACATATGTGGAAGGGGACACGGAATTGGAGTAAGGAGCTCAGGAATTCCGAGCTTCTTAATCGGCCTCCAAAACTTATGTTCCTCCTATTGTACTTTCCCTGCAGCTGTCAAAACTTCAAGAAAATGTTTTCAGATAAGAGCCTAAGCAAAAAAGAGACAGCATTTTCATCTCTGGGAATTTTTAGCATTGAAATGAGCCAGCTCTCCCAATCAAGAAGGAATGATAAAGAATGATGAATGCAAATGTCCGACTTACAAACTGGCAGAGGAACACTGAACATCACTAGTCAATTCTGGATTGCTGCTACTCGCAGAAGAAAGCGGATGTGTCGACTATCTGGGAACACAGACCCTCTACGTTATTGACAGTGGACTGCATTTTTTTCTCCTTTGAGTTATAATAAATTATCACAGACGTATTGTAACATCTTGTTTCTCGGACCTTAGCTTCCAAAACCTTCTTTAAAGGGGAATTTATCCCATGCTGAACAGATTAATTTAGAGGCACTGGATGTCCTCGCCTGCGTTTCCCATTCCAGCCTCTGAGTTCTCCTAAAAGCAGTTCATATATTCAGACTGATGTCAAGGAACACTGAGACCCAAATCCCCACAATTCCAAACTAATCTGATTTCAGAAACGGGCACTGCTTCAAAGATGGGGAAAAAATAAACAAGCTAGAACATAAGCAAACTAGAGGGAGGAGGGGCAGAAGGCTGATCAGTAGAAGGCTCGGAACAACAGATTAGGTAATGAAATGAAACATATTTGCTATTCACTTTGTCTTTTAAAAACACCCAAAACATTAAGGGTAAAGACAAAGAATTTCCCAGGCAAAATTTTTACACAAAACCACAAGGCAGATAATTGAGGGTTTGACTACCCAACTTCAAAACCTCTTAGCTAATCAAACATTTCGTATTTCTGGTATCCACGACGGAGTTCTCTGACCCATGCTTCTCGGGAACACAAACTCAATTTATGTTCCTCAGGCAGTGGGATTACTTTATAATTTTTCTAAGTTGCTTCATCAGCCTCTTAAACTTCATTTCTTAAAATCCACGTATAATAGAAATATCAAAAGTAAAGAATTCTAAGTATACACGCAAACTTAAGTGGCCATATGAAGAAAGCTAACAACAGTTTCTTTATTGAGTCCTAATGTATTCCTTTACAAACCAAATAATCTTAGTCACTTAGGTGCTATTAGTTACACAATTAAATGAAATAACCTCACGTAGGCAAGCAGCTTTGAAAGAACATACTGAGCACTTACCGTGAACATGGCATTCTGCTAAGTACTTGATGCCCATAATTTTCTTCACTACTTCTGAAGAAAGTATTGCTATTTCCCAGTGTAGGAATGAGAAAGCGGAGTCAGGAAGAAGTACCGAATTCCAGGGATCCAAGCAGCAACTGGCCATCTGGGTTCTGTCCTCCAGACCACACGGCCCTTCTTAAATTCCGGTGAACTACGAAGCATGTGCTGGGAGGGCTGTGGATTGCAGGCCCGGGTCCACCACCTGGTAGTCAACTGACTTTTGAAAAGGTGATTAACCTGATTCACTTTCTCATCTGTAAAATGGGAAAATAGAACTAAATGTTGGAATGGATACAAACATTTAATGTTGAGTATACACCAGTTATGATAATTAATTTCCAAAAAGGACATGGTGCTTATATACTGCTTACAATACAAAATACATTGGAAAAAACACAGCAAGGGCCATAGCATAAAGGAGTAAAGAACAGAGAACCAAAGAAGTCAATACAGTTGTGTCGAGACTACAAGCCTTCCAGAGGCCAAAGGAAGATACCATACCACTCTATCCAAGAGCAGATCCTCCAGGAGTTTCTGAGGGTGGAGTAATTCAAATGGGGGACCCTATGGAGGAAATTTTGTCAAACAGCAGCGTCCACAGAATTAGCTTCGCAGAAAAGCATGAAGGAAATAGATACTAAGCAGCTGTTTCTTGTAGCAGCCTTAAGTGAAAGATAAAGGCCTAACGAATATACTGCAATTCTGTGGCAACCGCTCAGGAGGGGATTAAAATAACCTGCCTCCGTTGTTTTGACTCTACTGGCGACCCCAGGGGTTCTCAAAGTGCCATCCCAGCATTAGTGTCACCGGAGAACTTGTTAAAACTGAAATTCTCAGACCCCACTCCCTACCTACGGAGTCCAGCAAGTTTGGGGGGGGGGGGCCTGGAACGGGTGTGTGAACAAGGCCTCCGGGTGATTTGGAAGTTCACTCCCGTGTGAGGATTACTCTTCTGACCTGACTCAAGGCCGGGCAGGACCTGAAGCACGTCAGAGAAGGGGTGCCAGTGGTAGACTGAATTTTCAGACCCAGTCATTCGAGCCCTGTGCCCTGGACTAAGAAAGCTGCCCTAAAGGAGGGTCCTGCTCTAAGAAATAGGGCCACCCAATTTGCCTCCCAAGAGGTCAGCTGCCAAACACACACCTCTAGGCTTACTGGTCAAATGGGCCCGCTAAATGCAATTAGGAGGTCACTTAATGATTCAAACGCTTGCCAACGAGGACTTTTCTTAGTTACGATCAGAGCTTTCCTATTCACCTCATGTGGGCTGCGCACAGTGACTCCCTTCCAGGGCACGGTAGGGAAAGGGTGGGGCGGGGGGAGAACAACTTCACAATGAAGAAATGAAAATGGCACTTTACCCCTGTAGTCTTCTTCCCAAGAACCATAACCCTCGTCTATCCATGAGAAAAAACTATAGACAAATCCCAGCTGAGGGTCATTCTACAAAACACCTGACCAGTAGACCTCTAAACTGTCAAGATCGCGGTTCCTGGGTGGTTCCGTCAGTTAAGAGACTGACTCTTGCTTTTGGCTCAGGTCATGACTGCAGGGTCCTGGGATTGAGCCCCACCTCAGGCTCTGCGCTCAGCACAGAGTCGGCTGGAGATTCTCCCCCTCTCCGGCTACCTCTGCCCCTTCACACCGCCCCCATCCCCACAAATGCTGGCGCACACGCACTCCCTCTAAATAAAACCTTTAAAGAAAAAAAACTGTCAAGGTTATCAAGAACAAGGAAAGTCTGAGAAACTATCACCGTCTCGAGAGGACTAAGGAGACAGGAGGAATAAATGTAATGTGGTGCCCTGGATGGAGTTTTGGAACAGAAAATGTATGAGATAGAAGAAAAACACTAAGACAATCTGAATCAGGTAGGGACTTTACTTAATACTATCATTACTGGTTCATCAGTTGTGAAAACTGTACCATGCCAGCTTCAGATGTTACAATAGGGGAAATAGAGGAAGAATACAGGAGACCTCTTTGTGCTATCATTGCAAATTTTCTGTAAGTTGAAAACTCTAAAATGAAGTTTTAAAAATTCAGTCTTTCTTCCTGATAAGCACATATAAAACCATTTGCATGCCAAGCCTTCTCCTTATTAATGGAAAGAGATCCATGGGAAAATATGGGTTTCAGGGGAAAAAAATTAACTTTCTACAAGTTCCTAAGCATCCTTAATGTTTTAACAGCTTCTCTATTTTCTAGTTTGCACCATTCCTATTCTTGTTCCTAAAAATATATGAAGGGACTGTAAAGTTTTCATATACTATCCTCCTTTTCTTCTCTCTAGCTGGACATGAATCTTCACTTTTCCCTACTTGAATGACTTACTGCCTGTTTTCCCACATCTGCTTAAGTGAACAATATAGTAACCTTCACTTGATTGTATCTTAAATTTGAATATTCAATTTCCTTATCCTGGACCCTCTTAATGAACCCAAATGATTCTATTAAACATGAGGCACTCAGCTTCCTTTTAATTATCTTGAGAACTCTGGAAGGGACTAGGGACCACTTTGTTCCAGCTGACCTTCCACTAAAGTGGAAAGTCATCCTCCAGATGTTTTAGATACTTTGTAGAAGCAGCTATAAAAGGAAACATAACAATCAAGAATTTCACAGTCATTTGGCAAAGTAAATTGTGAGTGGGGCGTTTTATCTATTTATTAAATAAGAAACAATAAAAGCCATTTCTGCACTACTTGGCTCCAAAGTGATAAAAACAGGCCCAAAGAAGGGGGTTATAAAAGTTATGATGAGAGATTTAAGGCAGGGAAATAACACTCCACGTATAAATCTGGGTGTTTATCATAGCATAACTAGTGAAAACCAGAAACAGCTTCAGGTGTTTATCCCACCACTACATACAGAACAAGTCAAAATAAACCAACTGCCTCCACTCATCCAGGAGGAACCAACAGATGTTTGTTTTCTCCTTTACAAAAATAATCATCGTATATTTGACAGGAGCTCACAGTTCCCAGTATACTTTTTGTATACTGGGTCGTTTGATCCTTGCAATAAAGCACTAAAATTAACAGGGCAGGGATTGTCTTCCTCTCACAGTTAAGGAAAATGAGTTTAAAGAATTTATGTAACTCGAGTTGGGTCACACAGCTACGAAATGGAAAGCAGGAACTTGACCTCCGGTTTTCTGACTTCAGTTCTCTGCTCTTTACACATCACCACAAAGCTATCCGAGATGCCTTTCGGCTCTAAAATTCCATTACCCTTTGACTAAGAAATAGCTTTGAAATTTCAAATTCATAATCTTCCCTCTCCAGCTAAATAAATATGAATGTTCCTACATCTCTACCAAAAAAGTCAATGTTTTTCCAGTTCAAAATGAGAAAAAAGATTGGAAATTTTAAAAGCAAAAGAATCAATCATAATTTTAGCATCTCTCATAGATTTTAGAGGTTTTGCCTGCTTTAAAAAAAGGGGGGGGCAATTCTTCAAAAGAGCATAGGAATTCTTAATAAAGCTGCAGTCTAATCTAAGACAATGTAAGTCAGACGGTCCATGATTTTGTTTTTTTCCTCAGTCTAGACGGTGGTAAGCGATAACAAGTTCTTACAGAAAGTTAATTAAGAGCAAATAGGTGTTTTTTCCATAAAACATGGTGAAAAACTAGAGTAGACAATATTCCTCAGTTCTGCCATTTCAACTGTGAAATGAGAATCTAAGCAATGATAATTAAAATATGAAAGGTGAAAAATAAGATCTTGGTAAAATTCTGACCCTAACTATGTAATTACCAATTTCACAATCAGGGATTTCAATTGTTGGTTAGCAGTAATAAAAAAAAAAGAATTTTAGGTATTACCTCAGAGATTACCGAGACAGAATGGCCTCTGAAATACTCGATTTACTAGATTTATCTCAGTACCTTGAAGAGATATTTGCACTCACTCCCCTGTCCACTGCAGCATTATTCACAGCAGCTGAGAGAGGGAAGCAACCTGTCCATCAACGGATGAACAGATTAAAAAAAAAAGTGTATTCATGCAATGGAATATTATTCAGCCTTGTAAAAAGAAAGAAATCCTGCCATTTGCAACAACATGGATGAACCTAGATGACATTAAGTAAAATAAGCCAGACACAGGCAAATACTGCATGATCCCACATGAGCTATCTAAACAACTCCGATCTCATAAAAGAGGGTAGAATGGTGGCTGTCAGGGGCTGGAGGGAGAGGGAAATGAGGAGGTACTAGTCGACGAGTACAAGGTGTTGGTTATGCAGTATGAATTAACTCTGGCGATCTAACGTACATCACAGTGCCCACAGCTAGCATACGTGACACTTGCGGAGACCACACCTGAAGTGTTCTTAGCACACACACGTGGTAACGGTAGAGCTGACGGATGTTAATTAGCTTAGTGTGGTCGGTTCACAATGTACACATACACCAAAACGTCACACTGTGTACCTTAAATATGCCATTCTTCTTTGTCAATTTTACTTCATTAAAGCTAAGAAAATACTCGATTTCTCTGAAAATAGCTACAAACTGGGAAAACAAATTATTTCACTGGTAATTGAAAACACACACGTCTTCCCGTTTTTTAAATCCGATTGAAAACACGGGAGTCCTACAACAAATCAGTCTGTTATTAGTGCTAGAAAGCCGAGAAGGGTCATATCAGAAGACCAGAGTATCGAGGAAATGCTGAAAAGACCTAAAGCGAATTTCAACACTGTTGAGAGATTTGTAGAAGTGTCAAGACGAAAGGGGGGAAGGGGGGCGGGGAGGACTTCTCCCAGAAGCAGCCCGAAATCATCTCCAAACCAGAAAGTGCCGAAGCTGAGAAAAGGAACAGAGATTAAGCAGACAGTGATTAACGAAAGGAACGGGAAAGAGCTGGACCGATCCCGTAACCACAGCACCAGTGGCTGCGCGGGCTCAAGCGTGCACACGTCTACAGAAAACACTGGAGTTGGGACAAGTACCCTCGGAGCGGCCTTTGAGTGCAGGAAGCAGCACAGCGCCTCAAGTCATGTAAAGCCGGGGTGACGCAAGAGCAGCCCCCACACTCTAAAGAAAGGGCATGCAGCCAGCTAGCCTCTACGTGTCTCCCCCGCGCCGGTCAGCCCCAGATCCAGGACCCCGCCGTGTCCACACTGACTCACTGCCGAGGAAACCCGCCTCTCCTCCCCGCACAGACTAACTAGCACTGACCCGCCGAGACCAGCATCTGTACACGTGGACCAAAATCCAGGAATCCGCACATCATGGAGGGAAACCAACAGAATGAAAGCAAGGGAACAAGCTCAACAACCCGAACAACTTACACGCAACAGTGCCAGTAGAGAAACGAGAACAAGTTAGGTGTTTTCCAACGAGGCTTGTATCTATTTGTAAATACCAGGCGTCTCTGAACAGGAGGCGTCCCGGGCAAGACGGGAAACGGGGCTGCGGGCAGCCTCCGGGTGGGTGGGGGCTGGGGGCAAGGAGCGGGGAGCCTTACCCGTGACCATGGTCTCGGGCGCCACAAGGCGAGATCTCCACGCCCTTCCCCGAGCGGACTCGCCACGGCCGTCCAGGTGGGCTCACTAACACAGTGCTCTCTCAAGGCTGCGTCCGGCCAAACGGCTCCAGCTGTGAGAGCGCGTGGGGCACGGGGAGCACGCAGTGCAGGGACGTGGAGGGGCGAGGAGCCTCCAATTGCAAGGGTCCGGCTCCGGGGTCAACCAGCGGTCACGTCCTCTCCTTGACCTCCAACAAGTGGCAACCCGATACTTGAAAATTTAAAATACCGTGGCCACTTTGAAAAAGTTCAGTGGGTGGGCTGAAGTCGTGATTTAAAGCAGGAAAATCAAATCAAGGGATTCTCCTGGAGTACAATACGTTAATGAGAAGGACGAAGCTGGCGGCTATGAGACAAAAAGTCAAAAGCCTGGAGGGTAGACTCAGTGGTTCCAACATCTTATTAACAGGCATTTCAGAGGGAGAGAATGGGGAACAGAGAGAAAAGAGCGGAGAGAAGAATGAAAGAAATAAGAGAAAACGTTCACTGAGCTGAAGCAAGAGAACTCTTCAAGTTGTAAAATCCACCAAGTGTCCTGCCGTTGGAATGGAAGGACATCAATGTAGACAGGTACTGGCAAGATTGCTGAACAAGGACAAAAGCTTCCTGGAGATAAACCAAGTTACTTAGCAAACAATGAGAACTTGACTGACATCAGAGTTTTTGTCCATAACATGGCATGCTTAAAGACAGTGGGGGGAGAAAGGTCTCTCCATTCTATGAATAATACATTGCTCGTGGAAGTGTATGCTGATACAGCCTTTATAGTGAGCAACTTGGCATTAACTATCAACATTAAGAACGCACACACCCTTTGGCCATGCAGCTGAGCTCCTGGGAATCTATCCTACAGGTAAATTCACACAGGTACAAAATCATGTGCAGAGAAGCAGGCCCGAAGGGCTAACCAGGGTAGGCCCCAACAAACCTCAGCAAGCTGTCCTCGCCCAATAACCATTCCTCTTCTCTTCCTCTTCCACTTCCTTCATTTCCTCAGAGGTCCAACAGTCTGCCCGCAACACTATTTCTTCTCCCTCCTGCCCATCGAAGGCCCCAGACTCTTCTTTTCCTAAACAATGTTCTGTTTCTGTACATCCACAAGCAAGGCAGTGATGTAGTTCAGTATTTGGGGGGGTATTTTTATGTATGCCAAAAGGTTACTAGCATTACTGGAGAAACCCAAACTAAAAGATTCCGGAAGCTAAGTTCTTCTCCTATTCAAGAAAGGTGTCTTTCTTCTTCTCTAAAGTTAGGATTTTCTTAAAGAAGTTCACACATAAGATCTGTTACGGTTCACCCTGGAAGTGTAAGACATACCTAGAAGTAGTCAATCCGAAAGGAGAAAAGAACACAAGGCTAAGATGAGAAGAGAGACAAAGAGGAGAGTTTCAAAATTCAGTCTACAAACTACAGGTTGCCTGGAAAGAGTGGGAGGGTCTCCTCTATGAGCTCAGCGTGGGTCTGTTTTAAGCTAATTCAAAACCCTTCCAAATGAGCTTATTACATTCTAATTTGGTGGCTCAGAACCTAATAAGAATTCAGATCAAACTGTTCTTCTTTCTCAAAGAGACAGCATTGTCAAAGAGCCAAAATTGGAGTGGGAGTTTGGGGGATTGAGTTATACAGCTTTCACATTATGACTCACCTCTCCACCAGCAAACCCTTCCCCCACCTCAGAAGCACCTGCCCTACCTTTTTATTCAAATTCCTCTCCACTAGGGCAATCAGAAGCTGAAGATGCTCCTGAAGAAATGACCTCCACAAAAATAAAAGTCAACAATGTGGCCAGCTGACACAGAGAATGTCAGGAAGTGCAAAATGATGAGGACCAAGAAAAAAGGCAAAACTGTGTACAGCAATAGAAAAGGAAACAATCACAGGCCAGGATGAAAAATTAGGGCGATTATCTGGATAATTCAGCCTCAAAACTTGCTTCTTGATGATCGACATAAATGTGTTTTCTTCTCTGGGCTCCATTTTCACAATAGACAGAACGCTGGAGATGTAATAATGGCCTTCTATTTACAGTAAGTTTAAAGGAAATATACCCTCTTTGCTCCTGCTTTAAACTTTATATCTGGTGTGAAGGAATATTTTATAAATATGATGCTACCTGACAGTTTGGCTTAGAAGGAAAGTAAAATTATTTCTTCCCTGGATTGTTGCTTGCCTGGATTATCCAAATATCACATATTGGTCCCAATTCTTCACTCTAGTAGCCTTCTAGAATTGGGTTAACAGGGCCTATTGACTTAGAGCCAACTCATAGATCATAGTAAGGGGGCCAAGACCTCTATCCTTTTACTATTTCTTCTCTGCTTTCACTTCACATACATACACACACCCTCACTGTGGACACACAAACACACAGTTCCCTGTTGAGAGGAACGCAAGAACTCTGGAAAAGAGTATTCATATTTAGTAATGTTTACATTTCTCTCCAAGACATCTCTGATATAGGTGAAATATAATCCTACTTAACAAACCGAAGAGTAGGGAGAAGGGAACCAGTATTTGTGGAGCAGCTGTTTTGTACCATGCTCTGGGTGGCACGTTTCTTTCTTTACTTCATTAAATCTTTGTATTATCCTTCTGACAAAGGCATGGTGAGGTGAGAAAACACAGGAGGCTTAGAAAGGTCTAGGACCTTGCCCAAAGTCAAGCAGCTAGTAAGTGGCAGGGCCGAGACACCAAACTAAGAGTCGTATGGTTCTGAAATCAGACCCACTGACACTCCAGGAGATTAAAGGACACAAACATACAGAGGTCTCCAAGGCACCTACAACGAAGTAGAAAAAAACAAACTACCCAAAGAGAAGGTGAGAAACCTCGGGTTTTCTCTTTGAGCTAAATGACACCCTGGCATCTGCAGTGATGATGTAAGTATGGAAAGGAACGTCCTCTCTTCTCTTTTGGGCACTCTAAGATCTACAAACTCCAGTAAACCACTGGCAGTCTCATATTTAAAATGTACAGCTTCAACTCTTCTTAGGACACACAAAATACCTATGACTTGTAACAATTCATAATTGCTCCAAAGCACCACTTTGAATTTCACCTATCATGAGTCTGGTATGCAGAAGTGAGTCACTTCGTGACTGAACCTAGTCTTCTGTCCAATATTCTCCCCCAACTTTGGTTATTTTTTACTTTTTGCCATGTTCATCATCTGCTGCAGAGAATCAAGTGATGTGGTAGTTATTCATGAATGTCAAGGGTATTATGGGGGAGAGAAGGGTGGAGCCCACTGAAATGGAGGCCTCACCACCCATATTAGGCCTTTAAAGGGAAACTTAGCTATCATTCGATAGAAGCCTGAGCATTTTCTAGATCTTAGCACTTACAGGACACAGCCACTAAAATCAATGGCTCCACCATATATGTCACACCTATCAAGTTCTGTATTTTGGGTCCATGGTGAATGCCATTACACTTCCCAGAGTTACATACTACAATGAATTAAAGTGAAATAGACCCATGGTGTTGTGTTACACTAGCTGACCTCTGCTCCTGTCACGTTTACTACCACACACGGATTGTACTCACCATCCACAGACTGCTGACCTCTGTCATGACTACTGTGTCGGGAAATGTTACCTGTCTCTCCTCTTTTCACTGTCAAGTAGGAAATTGTGCCCAAGGAATGACTCCTCCTTTAGCTGGCAAAATTGGTAGAGAACTTTGGGATCCCTACTGATGAATTAAACACTATCATCCAGCACATCCTAAATATCTGCTGTGGGCTTGGCACACCAGGAGAACATACATTAAATAGCATGGTGTAAAAAAGGGAGAGAGAAAAAATGTTCTTCCTTATTCATCCTAACATCAATTGTTCTACTTCAGAATGAATAGCAAATGGAAGTTTGAATGTGAAAACTTAATTTCAGTAGCCAGACTGTCAAGATAAACTTCTGAATGATTGTTCCTGCACATTCTTCAAGGGCTGCCCACATATATATGGATATAATTGCTTTCTTGATCTAACAGAAGACAACATGTTAGAAATTTTAAAATCATGATCTTTCTGGTCTTTGGAACTCACCCAAGAGTAATTCATCAGAACACAGAACTGGGTGGGATAACAAGGCCCATGAAAGGGACATCTACGCTCCCTCTTTATCCTTTTCTTTCACAACACTGTTATTCTCTTCTTTTCTGTCTTTGTGACCCATAAGAGGCCCATATAGATATTTCCAGCGCAGGGTACAAGACTTCAGTGCAGAAACACACCTTAGAAATCAACTTTGGGGTGCTTGGGTGGCTCAGTCACTTAAGGGTCTGACTCTTGGTTTCAGCTCAGGTCATGATCTCAGGGTCATGAGACCCAGCCCCACATCAGGCTCCCCACTCAGCACAGAGTCTTCCTGAGATTCTCTCTCCTCCTCCCTTGCCCCACCCCTTGCTCTCTCTCTCAAATAAATGAATAAACCTTTAAAAAGAAGAGCGAGAGAGAGAAAGAAATCAAATTGGCCAAAGCCCTCCTTAGTCCCTGGCCAACTTCAGTTAATACTACTCTCTTCATTCCCAGCTAAGGGTTATCAGCACGCAGAAATACAGAAAATGGCAAATGACATTAGGTCAAAATGAGACATAATTAAGATGATCCACCAAAATAGTTCAGATCCACTGGCCATGATTTGCTTTTTTCAATAGGATACATTTGATTCAGAGAAGAAACACTGACAGTGCTATAATTATCACCATGAGTTTAATTATAAACACCACAAATAAGTTTAAATCTAAAATATGAATTTACAATAAAGAAAACACTCAAAGCAAGCTTCTTAAATAATGCCATTTTGCCACTACTTCTTATGTGCAGTAATGAAAAAAAGGCAAATAAACTTCACTTTCTTCCACTGATACCTCTGTCCTGAGTTCTGATTCCAATTCTATGTAAGTTGATCAGAAAATCATATTTAAATTAGAAAAGGGAATAGCATTGCCCTACCGCTAACTCCTATGGCTAACTAGCTTCACACAAGTGGGGAATTATCTTTTTGTCAAATACTATATAAGCTCCTTTAGCTATAATTCATAAAACAACGCATCGAGATTGGCATTATCGTACATTAGATGCAGAATCAGCTTGGTAGTCCTCTTTTCACTGTCAAGTAGGAAAGAAATTGTGAAGATAAATGAACCCAGGGAATTTCAAGATCTGGAATGTGATGCCAGCTGGTGCATGGAAGAAATGAATTCAATCAGGCTACCTGATGTTTCCTGCTGCTGCCTGGAGCAGAGCAGTCTGCACGGTTGTAAGAGGACCCAATTTGTCCTTGTCTCTCTCATGGTTTAAGTGCCAGAAAAAAAAACTCTTTAACTCTGTTTAAAGAAAGAAAAAATACATAAACTCAAGGAAACTTTATAGCAAGACCAATATACTGGATTTTGGAGAGTGAGGTGGAATTTTGACAATTGATTTTAACAATTATGGTTCAACAGATAGGAAGACTGATATTGTACAATGGCCAGTTTCTAAAAATAGAGATACATTTTTTAAACCAACCTTGTGCTTTTTAACCCTGTGGTTTTCTCTGGATAAAAAAACACATTTCAACAAAATGAAAAAAAAAATTTCAGAAGTCTGAACTACTGCGCTATTCTATTAAACACTGTAATTCATTTTACATCTTTTTTTTTAAAGATTTTATTTATTTATGTGACAGAGAGACAGCCAGCGAGAGAGGGAACACAGCAGGGGAGAGGGAGAGGAAGAAGCAGGCTCCCAGCCGAGGAGCCCGATGTGGGACTCGATCCCTCAACGCCAGGATCACGCCCTGAGCCGAAGGCAGATGCTTAACGACTGCGCTACCCAGGCGCCCCTACATCTTTTTTTTTTACGGTGTCTCCAAAATTCATTTGTGCAAGAAATATGTATTAACTACCTATTCTGTAGTGAGTTCTGTGCTAAATGCTGGAAATAAAAAGTTAAGTAAGACAAACTCCCTCCTTCATGGGCCTTAAGTTTCCAAAACATACTAGTATTGGAAAGCAAACCACAAATACCAGACTTCCCTTTTACAAAAACATCTGCTAATAACAGAAAATAAGTAACGATCGTACTAGTCTCTGAACTTCAAGAATGGTATGAATAGATATATTACTTGACGGAGAACAGGAACCAGTAGGATCTTTCTGTCTGGAAGGACAATGTCAGAGAGGGATTGGGATTAAAAGCTAATGCAACTGGGAATAATAGACATAATTTAAATTTAATCATGGCCATCCTGCAGGAACCAACCTTCTGATTTTCTCTAATATTATTCCTCCCTCAGAGATCTGGTCCACTTTCATGACCTCAACCATCACCTTCCTCTTGGGGACGCTGAGTTAACCTCATTTTCTGTCCTAGGCTTTGAAGTTCTACTAAGGTGTCTTACGGCCATTTAAAATTTAGGGCATTTTAAAAAATTATCACCTTGGTCCCTGAACCAGCTTCCTCTCTTGTCTCCTCCATTTTTGTTATTAATGCCATTCTCAAATTCACTCACATGAAAAACTTTGAAGTCAGCTTTTTTTCTTTTAAATGAAGATCTTATTTATTTGAGAGAGAGGGAGGGACAGAGCACAAGCGCAATCAGGGGTCGGGGGAGGGGCAGAGGGTGAGGGAGAAGGACAAGCAGACTCCACACCAAGTGTGGAGCCCAAAGCAGGGCTCAATCCCACGACCCCGAGACCATGACCTGAGCCAAAACCAAGAGTCGGACATTTACCCATCTGAGCCACCCAAGTGCCCCTGGAGTCAGCTCTAACTCTACCTCCTGCTTGTGCCATTAAATGCACCACCAAGCTCTCTTGGATGTTCTCCAGACAACTTAATTTTTCCTTTCCAGCCCTACTACTCCAGTTCAAGCATTTCACGGTCACACTCTGGGAACAACAGAGTTACCAATTAATAACCTCTTAATTGGTTTCCAAGCCTTCAGTACCATAATTCTCCAGTCTGCCTCCATACAAAACTGGCTACAAAGATTTACTAAATAGGGGCGCCTTGGTGGCACAGCGGTTAAGCGTCTGCCTTCGGCTCAGGGCGTGATCCCGGCATTATGGTATCGAGCCCCACATCAGGCTCCTCCACTAGGAGTCTGCTTCTTCCTCTCCCACTCCCCCTGCTTGTGCTCCCTCTCTCGCTGGCTGTCTCTATCTCTGTCAAATAAATAAATAAAATCTTTTAAAAAAAAGATTTACTAAATAAACACATGCCAGATTAATTTTCCTAAACCAATCCTTCACAGCCTCCCCTCCCCAGGACAATTCACTCCCTGATTTCATAAGAATAAACTGGAGCTGTTTAGTCTAGCATTGAAGATCTTTCTTAGTAAAGCCCAAGATTCTTTTCTGGAACTTGCCCTTCTGATTCCCACATCTGAACTTACATCTCCAGTGGAAATGGTACTTTCACTAACCCCACTCAAATCACTTTCCAGCATCTTCCTTAATCTTTCCCATCTTTTAAGATGCAGTAATTGTCTTCTGAAGTTTATTATGTGCTCCCTTTTATTGTTTGAAATCTGTGTAAAGTCACCTTGTAAGTGTAACCTATTAGGTTGAACCATATGAAGTTGTCGCTATTTAACCAGTATTTTACCAAACAAATAGCAACTTCCTATGGTTCAATATAATAAGTGCTATATCTTTATGCTCCAGGGTTTCTAGAATAAGCCTCACATAATGGATATTCAGTTCTATTTCATCCAATTTTCTTACCCCTGTTTCTAAGCTGGGCAAGCAAGAGGGGAAGACAATAATTTACTAGAATAGAGGTGGTAGTTTCTGTTGGGTTTGATATCCCTGCAGGACCCATCATAATTTTGACTTAGTAGTCACATTAACACTTCTGCACAGAAAATATGATTTCCTGCTTCTCTTAGCATAAGCCAGCCTGTTTAGCTATGATCCTTCAGTCATAGACCTCTGGTAAAATTAATACATTCTGTATTCGTTTCCTAGGGCTTACCACAAACTGTCCTCCAAACAACCGAATTTTATTCTCACATAGTTCTAGAGGCTGGAAGCCCAAAATCAAGGTGTCACCAGCCAGACTTCCTCTAGAATCCTTTCTTGCCTCATGCTTCCAGTAGTGGCTGGCAATCCTTGACAATCCTTGACTTGCCGCCACAGCATTTCAATCCCTGCCTTCATGTCACATGGCATGCTGCACCCATGCTGTGGGGTCTGTGCCTGTGTCTCTTTTCCTCTTCTTCCAAGGACACCAGTCATATTGAATTAAGGGCCCACCGGACTCTAGTATGACCTCATCTTAACTAATTACCTCTGTGATGACACTAGTTCCAAATAAGATCACAGTCTGAGGTACTGGGAGTTAGGACTTCAACATATCTTTTTGTGGGGGGGGGGATGCAATTCCACCCATAACAGGTTCATTCTTGAAAGTTATAGTTTATGTGAAATGAAGAAAGTTGTATTTTTACACAACTTATCTTTAAATAACTGAACTTTTAAAAAGTATACAATTTAAAGTAAGCATTTAAAGTAAACAAGCACGCAAACATCATTTAGTAGCCCTCTGAACTATTATTAACTTATTCTAGTCCATAGTGTTAGGCATAGAGTCAGTTCAAATGTCATCTTATAACTTACATAGTAAGGAATTCAACCCTGTCTCTGAGCCTATACAAGCTCCAGACACTCGCTTACTACCTGGGGTGATGGTCACCGCAACCCCGTTCCTGAATTCATGTTTTTACTCCCCTGTGACTGCTATTACCTGACCTCTGCAAATAAATGGAGAAAAGAGATCATCACCTTACCTTTTAACCTTTCCTCTTCACTTCTGTTTCTACTTAATTCTCCTCAGTGTTTCCAAACACATTCTAACTGAACTTTCCACTATTTATCTGCCCAGGTCTCACTCTGAGGCCTTCTTCCTTGCTCTATACCTGTCATACATATCTATCCTACTCTCCTTTATCACCTTACCCAACTCAGTACATTGTCTCTACAATCCCTTTATACTATGTACTGCAAAGAATACTACTCACAAGAGATAAAACTTTTGATATTCTTAGAGAAGGCTGTGCTGTCCCATAAACTCAATCCAGAAAAAGTCCTAAAATTATGTACTGAAATAGAAACACTAGAGGCATAAAAATCGTAACTACACCATTGGATATCATAATCAATCAGTTAAGTAACCAATATTACCCACAGTATATATAATATATAATATTATAAAAATTCATTATAATATGAAATATCTATTAATAATTATTAAGGCTATTTAAAAATGAATATGCATATGTAATCTTAATAAAAATCTATCATGAAAATATTTCTCTGAATTCTTTATAGCTACGGAAATATTGTAAGAAAATAGCAGTACTAATGGATTCTAGAAGTTGTAGAAAAATATGCTTAAAAGTGTGGTAAGTTTTAAACATAGCTAATAGAAAAGCACAAATAGCATGTGCAATTATCAAACAACTAAAGATAAAAATTGAAACAAATAAAATTCAGTAAGTAAAACAAAAGGATGGAAAAGAAAATTAAAATTGTGGTTAAGAGAAAACATAACATCAGATGACAAAGAATGTATCCAAAATGTTAGAAGTAAAAATAAACATAAAAGTGGTTAAATACTCACGTTGGAAGACACACAGTCTCAGGGCAAAAACAAAAATAAAATAAATTCCAGACATGTGTTGTTTACAAACGGTACTCTTCAGATAAAAAATCGTGCTTTAAAATAAAGGGATGGAGGGGCGCTTGGGTGGCTCAGTCATTAAGCGTCTGCCTTTGGCTCAGGGTGTGATCCCGGTGCTCCGGGATCGAGCCCCACATCAGGCTCCTCCGCTATGAGCCTGCTTCTTCCTCTCGCACTCCCCCTGCTTGTGTTCCCTCTCTCGCTGGCTGTCTCTCTCTCTGTCGAATAAATAAATAAAATCTTAAAAAAAAAATAAAAAATAACGGGATGGAGGCGCCTGGGTGGCTCAGTCGGTTAAGTGTCCAACTCTTGATTTTGGCTCCAGCCACAATCTCAGGGTTGTGAGATTAAGCCCCATGTCGGGCTCCACCCTGGGCATGGAGCCTGCTTGAGGTCCTCTCTCTCCCTCTCCCTCTCCCTCTGCCCCTCCTCTCTCTCTCACTTTCTCTCTCTTTCTCCCTCCCTCTCTAAATTAATAAACAAATAAATAAATAAATAAACAAAATAAAATAAAGGGACGGGAAATGACACCCCAGCCAATCTTAGCTAAATCAAAATGGAGTAGGATTGAAGACAAAACATTAAAATGGACAAAAATATTTTATATGTATTTTAAACTTGATGAATAGTACAATCCAACAAGAAGATATAAAAATCACAAATTTGTATGCATGTAACATAGCTTAAAATATTTAAATGAGAACTACTTATAAAGAGAAAAACAAAAAAGGATAAATTATAAGTTGTGAATTGCAGGGGAACACTCTAATCACTTTTTGGAGAAATTCAGTTTGCAAATTAAGTCAAAAGAGTGAGGAGATGGGTAGCAATGCAACTGCATATACTAGTTATCTTAGAATGCCGCTGATGCCCCATAAGCAGAAAATATACCATCTTTTTAAATATTCATAAAAATATTTACAAATGACTGTATTAAGCCATATGGAAATTTTCAAAAAGTTTTAAAAAGTATATTTGGGCCAAATTCTCTGACAACAGTAGAAAAATACAAATTTAAAATTATTAAAATTTTTAAAATTCCTATGAATTCCAGCACATGTATAGATTCTTTACAACAAAAAAGTCCATTTAACTGTATGCACTTTACTAAAAGTTAAATATTAAAAATACTCTTCTTGTGTTAAGGTGCATTTAAAAACTATGTTTAAAAATCCTCTAGAAATGACTGATAATCGGAGTACTAGATATCAAAACATTATACTGCAGGACAAGTGATACACAGAGGAAAAGTCATTGCCTTAAAAACATTTATTAGAAAACCAAAAACTTTGAAAATAACATCACCCCAAGATGAAAAAAAAATCCAAAAAAGTAGATGAGAGAATTATAACAATAAAAGTTAAATTTCCATTTCTAGAAAATCCTAAGGATAAAGATAACCTGAACAACACTGTCAACCAACCTGAAGTGGCTGACATTTACAGAACACTTTACCCAGTAATAGCAGACTACACACTCATTTCAAATGGACATGGAACATTCACCAAGACAATCTTCCCGGCATAAAACAAATCTTGACAAATTTCAAAGGACTGAAATCATACAACCTATATTCTCTGAAAATAACAGAATTAGGCCATTTATAGAAAATAAATAGAACACATATATGACTATTGATTTCCTCAAAAACACATTTAAATGACAGTAAAGGCTTTATTTATTAAAAATAGTTACAGATATCCAAAGACAAAGAGAAAAGAAGAGCAAATGAAAGCACAATTTTGGAAACTGGAAAGCAAATGCACAAATGGTGGCCTAATGTACCAGACTTGAGAAAGCTGACTCCTATGCCAGAAAAAGGGCAAGCCCAGGAGGAAAATGATTTACACTACATATCCCCCCAACTGCTTAAGAATTTGTTGTTCCCATTGCCTCTGAAGTAGAGTGATGATGTAGCTGAAACGAGATAAAATCAACATCTGGTGAGGAAAAAAGACCTCTCCTCTCACTCCACGTAGTCAGATAAGTTCCCTCTCTTACCCTAGAAGAAGACTGAAGTTCGTTCTCTGCAGGGAAGAAAATACAGGTTTTCTGAACTACAGGATATCAGGAACAACTGAGAGAAGAGTACCATATGAAAAGCAGGGCAATAAGCAGAACTTCACATGCTCAATGTTAACACTTCCAACTTTCTTCTTCTACCTGGCTCTCAAAATGTGGCAGCCAGGCCTACACTCTCTAGGCAAGGAACCAGAAGAGTATTTTTCTAGGAATTCTAACCAGCCTATATATATATATATATATATATATATATATATATATATATATATATATATATATATATATATAGTTTCTCTACAAAAGGGTCTCACCAGAAGCTACAGTTGACAAGTCTCAGCAATGTACAAAGAAGTCCCAGATGACCATTTTAGTGCTCAATTGTTAAGCACACGTGAACAGTCAAAAATCCCCAGACATTAGAAATCCTTTAATATCACACACACACACACACACACACACACACACATACATACACACACACAAAAGCAAAAGCTTTTCAAAAACTAATGATGTACTGTATGGTAACTAACATAACATAGTAAAAAAAAAAAGTTAGGAAAATTCAATAAACTTGCCCCAGGCTTTTGTGGTTCATGGGGAAAAAAAAAAAAAAAAGCAAAAGCAACTTGGAAGAATTAGATTACACAGAGGAAAGAAAACTTTAAGAAAAACTATCATTATTTTCCTCATACAGAAATGAGAAGATATTGCTTCTCTGAAAGATGAATACTATAAAACAGAAGAATACTGAATATTCGGAGAATTAAAAAGTGCTCTTGGAAATAAAAAAATAAATAAATGACCCTGGTTTTAATATGTTAATAGGAGGGAAAATACTGTTGAGGAGATCACCCAGAAATCACAGCAAAAGGCAGAGACAGAAAAGAGGAGAGAAATTAAAATATAGTACTCTTCCAGGAAGTCTAAAATCCTACTAAAAGGAGTTCCAGAGAGAAGAGGAAATGGAGAGGAAGAAATCATCAAAAACATTATTCAAAAATCTTTCCCACGACTGAAAGACACAAGTTTCTAGATTGAAAGGGCCCACCAATAGATAAAAAATGCTCTCCAAGGATCTATATTTCACATGATTAGGAAATCTCAGGACATCGAATAAGAAGATTCTCAGTTTTCAGGGAGAGAAAAACAACCAGATCTCATAAAAAATCGGAATGGCTTCAGTCTCGGGGTGCCTGGGTGGCTCAATCGCTTGAGCATCCAACTTTTGGTTTTGGCTTGGGTCATGATCTCCGGGTCCTGGGGTGGAGCCCCTCATTGGGCTTGAGAATGTCTCACCCTCTCCCTCTTTCCCTTCCCCCACTCGTGTGTGTGCACACTCTCTCTCTCTCAAATAAATCTTTAAAAAAAAAAAAACCAATGACATCAGACTTCTCAGTGGCATCAGTGGAAATCAGAGAACAATGAGGCATTTTATTTCAAATTCTGAAGAAAAATTATCTCCAACCAACATTTCTATAGCCACCTAAACTATTATTGTAAAGATAATTTCTAAAAATTCCCCTTCTGTGAACTTGTCTCTGTATGGAAGTTACTGAGAGAGGTGCTCTACCATAATGAGATAGTAAACCAGAAGAAAGGAAGACACAGATTCCAGGCGTGAACACAAGAGAAGAAACGGGAACTCCCAGGAGGATGGTGGAAAAGGTACTGAGGAGACTATTTGGCACAGCCTAGAGAAAGCAACCAGGCAAGGCAAGTACTGTTCTGAAGGCTCCATGAGTGAATTCTTTAAGAAGATGAAACTGGCCGGGTATGTGACAGACATGAATACACGGAGAGGCATTTGGGGGTCGAATTAGGAATAAGAACATAGAAAATTAAGCAAATATAAAAACAAGATAATTATTAGCTCTGAGGGAAATTAGAGCAATCAGCTGTGAATAACATTTCCTTGGTTCCTAACCTTGGCCAAACATTAGAATCATCTAAGAAGCTTTTAAACTTCCAGAAGCCCAAACTAAAACTGCATCAAATAAATCAGAAATAGGCAGCAGTATTTTTTTAAAGCTCTCTAAGTGATTCAAGCGGTCAGCCAGTACGAACACCACTGACTTATTCTTAACAATGTAAATCCTGAATATTGATGCAAGCAAAACTACAACAAACTGGGAACTCGAGGGACATAGTCAGAAAGTGGGGGGATGGTAGAGATGGGGAGTAGTTGAACAGAGAGTTAAATCTCCATCTTATGTGATGGGAAGTCAGTTGATATTGTGTGAAACACAGCCATTAAGCAGTAGCCATACAGGCATGCTAGATAGTCATACGGAGATAAAAACGAAATGAATCATCTAAAACACCTGAGAGTGAGAAACAGGAGCAGGCGTGGGGGGATGCTTCATGCTTCCTATAATATGCCTTGTAGAACTGACTCTTTAATCTATGTTCATGTGTGACTATGACAAAAAATGAAAAGCAAATTTAAAAATATTAATAAAAGCTAAAACAATGAAGAAAATAACCACAGGAAAACCTCATCTGGCTTTTTGTAAAAGCTCATTAAGTAACACAAAATTTTAGCCAAGAAAAAGAGAACACATACCTGCACATGGACGTAACTAGAGACAGATACAATACAAAATAAAACTGTAAGAAAATAAAATGTATCACTTTATATCTACTAATTTAGAAAGCTAGATGGCCTGAATGATTGTCTAAGCTATGTAAGTTAGTTACCAAAACAGACTATACAAGATGTAAAAAAAATAAACTGATAACCACGAAAGAAATTTCAAAACCAACCATGACAAAAGTCCCCAGGCAGAGACAGTTTTAGGGAGAAAATATTGCTGTATCATATATAAAGAGTTCCAGACCATAGGAAAATAACAAAATCTCAAATTAGAACATAAGGTTGGTTTAAGCCCATCACCAAAGCAGCCCCCCGAATTTTTAAATAAAATCATGACACTGATTTAATAAGTATAGATGAAAAATTCTAAACAAATATTAGCAAAATGAGTCTATCTGTAATTAAATAACATACTATGATCAAGTGATTAAAATGGAAATATTTTTACCCTTTTGCCCATCAAATTAGCAAAATATTAAAAGATTTGTGATATTTGATGTTGACAGTGGAATGAGGGAATATTTGGACAAATATGTATGTTCAAGGGTGTTCATTTCAGCATTATTTATAATGTCTGTTTCCTTCTCCAGATTAGCAAAGTTTTCAGCTATTATTTCTTCAAATACATTTTCTGCCCCCTTTCTGTCTTCTGCTGGGACTCCTATAATGCGAATGTTATTATGTTTGATGGAGTCACTGAATCCCCTAAGTCTATTCCCATGCTGCATAATTCTTCCTCTTTTGTTCAGCTTCATTATTTTCCATTATTTTGTCTTCTAAGTCACTAATTCATTCCCCTGCTTCTTTCAGCCTGCAGTTCATTGCATTAAGCCTGTTGCCAGTCTCATTTATTGCACTCTTCTTCTCTGATTGATTCTTTTTTAACTCTTTTATGTCTGTGGTAAGGGTCTCATTGATGTCTTCTATTCTTTTCTCAAGCCCAGTGAGTATCCTTAGGATTGTTGCTTTAAATTCTCCATCAGGCATGTTACTTATATCTGTTTCACTTAGATCTCTGGCCACGGCCTTATCTTATTCTTTCATTTGAGAGAGTAGAAAATGAGAAACAATCTAAAAGTTAATCAACAGAGGAGTGGCTAACTATATTATGCTCCCTCTATATTTTGAAATACTATGCAGCAGTTTTCAAAATTTAAGTGGATTTCAAACAAAAGAAATGTCAAAAATATATTGTTAAGTGAAGAAAATTTGTTGCCCAACTGGTTTAGTTTAAAAATATATTTGCATTTATATATGTACATTTGTATGTATTAAAATACATTGAAAGAAATAAACTGATATGTATTAAGCCTTTAGAAGCAGTTAAGGATGGCCTAATAAGGATCATGAGGCTTAAAGAGAGAGGAGAAAGTGAAAGGTGACTTTCACTTTTTACTCTATATACGTCTGTGTTTTAATTTTTACAGTGAGAATGTATCCGTGTAATTGTCCAATTAAAATCAACCAATTAAAATGTAAAGATCATGTAGACATGTGGACAGATCCTGAAAAGAAGAAAAAAAATTTTAATGAAAACAATTCTATGTTTGTTTTTGTTTGATTTAAGGTGGTGTGCTTCTTTTTTAAAGATTGATGGATTGATTTTAGAGACAGCAGGAGTGAGAGAGCTCGGGGTGGGGGGAGAGATAAGGGGACAGTGAGAGAGAAACTCAAGCAGACTCTGCACTGAGCCCAGAGCTTGACGTGGGGCTCCATCCCATGACCCTGAGATCACGACCTGAGCCAAAACCAGAGTCGGACATTTAACCGACTGCCCCTAAGGTGATGTGAGTCTAATCATTTAAAAAAATATCCTAGGGTTTTATATGGAACTGGGTTTGTATGGATGGTCCAACCCAAATAGACATTTTTTTTAAAGATTTTTTTATTTACTTATGTGACAGAGAGACAGCCAGTGAGAGAGGGAACACAGCAGGGGAATGGGAGAGGAAGAAGCAGGCTCCCAGCGGAGGAGCCCGATGTGGGACTCGATCCCAGAACGCCGGGATCACGCCCTGAGCCAAAGGCAGACGCTTAACGACTGCGCCACCCAGGTGACCCCAAATAGACATTTTAAATATTACCAAACGTATGTAATGTTTGGTAAAAGATTTTGGAAAAAAAATTTTGAAGGGGGTGACAAACAAGTTCATTCCAAAATGTGTCACTGTGTCACAATCTAAAAGATACATAAATATATCCTTGGGATGTTTAAAATTTCAGCTTAACTATAATCTTACTCACACATTTTAATAATCCAATGAAACACTTGCCTGATGTAAAGATATTCCTGGGCCCAAGCAAGTCTTCCTGGAGTAGATAAGAGGGATTTTTTTAAAAACCAAACAGGGAACTTAATGCATGACTAAAGAGAATATGCACTTGGTCCCAAACTATTTCCCATTTCCCCTGATAGTAAACAAATCTTCTGATACACATAAAAAAATCAGAAATCAAATAATTGAGTGTGATGTAAAATGCTTTGCCTTCGAGGCAGCCTTACACAGTAATCCATTTGCTGGAATCAATCCTGACTTCAGCCTCAGAAAGCCAACCTTCATATATATAGTAATTTAAGTATCTAAGACACAGTTTCTGTCCTGTGGTCCTAAAAACATGGTTAAATGTGAAGCATTTAGCACAACTTGGTGACAGAGACGTCTCTGTTTTCACCCTGTTTCCAAGGTAGGATATTATTCCCTTTCATTTTTCCTAGCTTCCTTAGAAGCAGGGTGTTCAGGCCACGATTTACTTTAACGAATTTCAGAGAACAGAATTTTCACATCGAACACTGCCAATACACCTCTATACCCCTAATTTAAGGATCCCTGTTGCTCACCATAAATATTACTTGGTCACTCCATGATAACAAATTAGACAGCAAAAGCACTTAGAGCTGTACATTAATGCTTCGCACTTTGCAGACTCCAGGGGACCATTTAAAGTACTGCAGTGAGGTGCGGGGGAGGGGGGAGCTCATGGGAATGAATTGTGAGGTTGCCTCACTGAGGCCCTCCTCCTGTTACTGAGATCACCTGCCCTCTCCTTCACGCCCACCCAGCCTTTCAGATAAATCCTGACCTTAGTCTTTAGAAATGTAAGGTGCTATAGTGTATGACCCTGACTCAGGACGAGTTACCCTACACCTGTAGCGTTGTCTAACGGTGTGCCTAATTATAATCTGTGGGTTTCTTTCAGCTTCTTGAAATCAAGTTTCTACCGGTACCCTTGATCTGGGAGCTGGGTCCAGGCCCACTTCTCTAGTTCCAGAATCCCTGAGAATCTAGAGGCTAAACTGGACAGACCTTGATTTGGATCTCAGCTCTACCACCTTGCTAGCTAGCTCTGTTACTTTGGGCAAGTTTCTTAGTTTCTCCAAACCTTTATCTTAAAAATGCAGGAAAAAAATCCCTACCGTATAGAAAATGTAGCATAGTGTATGGTACATGGTAAATGCAGGTACAATGTTAATTCTTGTCACTCGTATCTTTTTTTTTTTTTTTCATTTTTCCTTGATAATCTGAACCGTTTCTCGGAACCACTGAAATTGGAATTTGTCTTGCTGCCCTTCCAAATCTATATGGCAGCCCTAAGGCTAAGCCTCTACTCCTACTGAAGAAAGTTAGCAACATCTCCTGCCTATTCAGATTGCTGATTTTGCCCATTATTGACCCCTGTGAGACCCGTGCTCCTTGGGAGACATATGACTGATATTTTCTTCTTTCCTAATGTTCTCTCAGAATGCTATGCTCCAACCTGGATTTGTATGCCAGTGCCTGCCCCAGTGTATTGGGTGATTCCACTGAGAACAGTCTCTAAACTCCTGCTGAGATGACTCACTGGGTCTACCCGTGGAATGCCTTTTTTTAATAATAATATTTTTTATTATATTATGTTAGTCACCATACAGTACATCCCTGGTTTTCGATGTAAAGTTCGATGATTCATTAGTTGCGTATAACACCCAGTGCACCATGCAATACATGCCCTCCTTACTACCCATCACCAGCCTATCCCATTCCCCCACCCCCCTCCCCTCTGAGGCCCTCAGTTTGTTTCTCAGAGTCCATAGTCTCTCATGCTTCATTCCCCCTTCTGATTACCCCCCCTTTCTTTATCCCTTTCTTCTCCTACCGATCTTCCTAGTTCTTATGTTCCATAGATGAGAGAAACTATACGATAATTGTCTTTCTCTGTTTGACTTATTTCACTCAGCATTATCTCCTCCAGTCCCATCCATGTTGCAGCAAATGTTGAGAAACCGTTCTTTTTGATAGCTGAGTAATATTCCATTGTATATATGGACCACAACTTCTTAATCCAGTCATCTGTTGAAGGGCATCTCGGCTCCTTCCACGATTTAGCTATTGTGGACATTGCTGCTATGAACACTGGGGTGCATATGGCCCTTCTCTTCACTACGTCTGTATCTTTGGGGTAAACACCCAGTAGTGCAATGGCTGGGTCATAGGGTAGCTCAATTTTTAACTTTTTAAGGGACCTCCACACTGTTTTCCAGAGTGGCTATACCAACTTGCATTCCATGGAATGCCTTTTGACACTCACATATCACAAGTGTTCCTCACTTTCAAAACAAAACAACAACAAAATCTAAAAACCTGGGGATTGAGTTTTCCCCAGTTCCCTTCCCTCACTTGGACCCCAAGAGAGAGATGTGGAAGAGCTGGGATTCCTCAAGTTGGTGGAAGAGAGCCACTAAATTACTGTCTGGTTCCTGTTATGAACCAGCATTATGCTAAGAAATCTACATTCATTACTGCAAATCCTCACAACACTGCAAGATAGCATTGCCCTCACTTAACAGATGGGGAAACCGAGGCTCTATAACGTTAAACAGTGTTCTCAAGTTCACATACCAGCAAGGAACAGAACAAGAATGTGAGCTCTTATATGTCTGACTTCAGTATATAAGGTTTCTTACAAACTGGTGGATTCCTTTCTCACTATACCACATTTCCCCTCACTATACTAGTACATGTAAGTCACAGGTTGCTTCAAAATATTTTTATTTTTTTATTTTATTTAAATTCAAGTTAGTTAACAGTGTAGTATTGGTTTCAGTAGAATTTAGTGATTCATCATTTACATTGAACAGCCAGTGCTCATCCCAACAAGTGCCCTCCTGACTACCCATCACCCAGTTAGCCCACCCCCACCATCCCCTCCTCTGGCAACCCTCAGTTTGTCCTCTACAGTCAAGAGTCTCATGGTTTGCCTCCCTCTCTGCTTTTATTTTCTTTTTCCTTCCCTTCCCCTATGTTCATCTGTTTTGTTTCTTAAATTCCACATATGAGTGAGATCATATAGTATTTGTCTTTCTCTGACTGACTTATTTCGCTTAGCATTATACACTTTAGCTCCATCCACGCCATTGCAAATGGCAAGATTTCTTTCTTTTTGATGGCTGAGTAATATACCACTGTGTGTGTGTGTGTGTGTGTGTGTATCTCGCAGCTTCTTTATTCAGCAGTCAAAGGATATTTGGGTTCTTTCTGTAATTTGGCTATTGTTGATAGGGCTGCTATAAACATTGGGGTGCATGTGCCCCTTCAAATCCGTATTTTTGTATCTTTTGGATAAATACCTAGTAGTGCAATTGCTGGGTCATAAGATAGTTCTATTTTTAACTTTTTGAGGAACCTCAGAAAACAACAGATGTTGGCGAGGATGTGGAGAAAGGGGAACCCTTTCACACTGTTGGTGGGAATGCAAACTGGTACCGGCACTCTGGAAAGCAGTATGGAGGTGCTTCAAAATGTTTTTTAAATGTTGAAATTCCCAGAGTAATTTACTTCTCAATCAACAAAAATCAGCCCATGAACCTGTACGTATAATTCCTTTGTCTAAATGATAGTAACAGCTAGCACTTCTTTGCTGCTTATTAGGTTTTTTTTTTTAAAAGATTTTATTTATTTATTTGACAGAGATAGAGACAGCCAGCGAGAGAGGGAACACAAGCAGGGGGAGTGGGAGAGGAAGAAGCAGGCTCCTAGCGGAGGAGCCTGACGTGGGGCTCGATCCCAGAACGCCGGGATCACGCCCTGAGCCGAAGGCAGACGCTTAACCGCTGTGCCACCCAGGCGCCCCTGCTTATTAGGTTTTTGACACTGTTCGATTTATGTGTATGACCTCATTTAATCCTATGAGCTCGGTGATGGTAACATCCTTATATTAGAGGTGAAGAAACCAAGCAAAGAGGGGTTAGGTAAGTTGCCCAAGATACAACTGTCAGAGCTGTGGTCAGAATCCAGGCAGACCAGCTGCAGAGCCCAAGCTCTCATCACCATGTTTTACTGCCTCTCAACAATCAAAATAATTGTGTAAATCTCCACTTGACTTTGCATGTAGGAATAACTTAAGGATCTAATCAATTCCTTTGGTAACTGAAGCTACCAAAAACCATTTACTGAAAAACAACGAGTAGCATGTTGCTTGTGAATCACATTCCCTGATGACTCGCCACACTTTGGTATCTGGCTCTCTTTCTCCATAAAGACTAGAGATACATAATTCTGCATATTACTATAGAAATCATACTTATCTTGAAAGGGCACAATTCAGGATAAAGTAGAATCTTTTTCCAAGAAAATAATTTCTCCTTTCATAACTATAAATATTATTTTACTCCACCTGGGTAGCACTCTTTAGATTTTTTTTTTAAACAGCTCCCTGCCAATTCTGGAGGTGTTGTTTTGTTTTGTTTTAAAGATTTTAATTTATTTGACAGAGAGAGAGAGAGAGAGCACAAGAAGGGGGAGCAGCACAGGGAGAGGGAGAAGCAGGCTTCCCACTGAGCAGGGAGCCCAATGCAGGACTTGATCCCAGGCCCCCGGGATCATGATCTGAGCCGAAGGCAGACGCTTAACCGACTGAGCCACCCAGGTGCCCCCACTCTTTAGATTCTGGCATGAATATAGTATGCCAAAACCAGAGTTTATCATCTAAAGCTTGCAGTAAAGTCATTTTTTGAAAAAATTTATATACTATATACCCAACAATCGCATACATTTTAACTTTCTGGTGTAAACAACGATAATCAATAAAGTATTTAATTTCTAAAAATCAGGCTTGTTTTGTTTTTCCATTGTATGAGTCAGTATCTGGCACACATAAGTAAAATGAAGAAAATGAGCTTATAAATCACAGTGATCTCCCTGATAATCACTACTCATTTAGCGAAGGGACAATGTGCTCACTGCATGAGGCATTCTTATAAAAGACACCAAGCTACAATTAACGATCTATAGATCTCATTTGCTCTGAATTAGTAAGTGCCCTGATTCTAATAAATTCTCGATACCTAAGGACCTTATTCTGATTATTTTTATCTCATGTTCCTTGCCCACAGAGAAAGGAAAAGGACAATGATATTTTCCCCAAATGCCAGCTGAGTGCATTCTCTTCTCCGTTTCTCATACATCTACCCAGAAAGGTATTCCAACCAAAACAATGTCAGAACACATTTTGTTTTTTAAAAAGATTATAATATTCTTCCAAATGTCTTAACCAGAACATATAACTTCTACAAGAATACTATGAAAAATAATGTTTAAAATATCCTTAGCTAATGAAATTCTAAAGTTCCTTCTAAATTACACAGGAAAAATGAAATTGACCTAGCTTTATTTTGAAATATTTATATTATGCGATGAAATGTATATTCTTATTTCTCAAATAAACAAATTACTTTATGCAAAATAATTCTACATAAACCAGAATGTGATAACCCAAAAGACCCATTGCATAGACAGAATATATAACGTAGCACTATTTTATCATTTCTTATCTCATAACAAAACAGATAAAACGTCACTATTTCTGGCAGGTATTGGGATTAAAAAATAATGCAGAGGAAAAAAATCACCCAAGGACTCAAGTTTGAGACACAGCAGAATGAATCTAAAATAGATTTCAGAATATAAACACTCAAGTTAAATCTCAAAAAACCCTCTAATCCGCTGCTATTGGGTTTTGTCTCAGACAAGTGCCCTGAGGTGAGGCACTCAGATTAGAATAATGCAGTAGAGTTTAAGAGTTCCATTTTAAAAAGAAAAAGAGTTTAACGTTTATAAAGATGTGGACAGGATGGAGTTCCTGTCCTAAGCATATCCTTCCTTCTTTTAAGCAAGGCTGAGAGAATCCTATGGCTGAGATCAGGCATAGGTCATCCTAATTGTGTAAAGTGTTAGAGCCAATGTCTTTGAACCAAAACAGAACAAGGACTTCCTCAGAACAAAAGGACTCTCTCATCTCAAGTAAGCTCTCAGAGGAGAGGTGTCACTTTGAGAGGTGACCCAAAGAGTCAGCCCCTGATGGAGTCTCTATCTATGTAGACAGTAATAACCCATGCCCAATGATGAGGATCGCTAACCCAGCACCTTTCGGCACAGGGCCGTGGGAGTTGGGAGCAGAATCTTCATACGGGAAGGTAACTTAATCTTGGCCTGATGCATGAAGGGAAGAGATGAGAAGATCATATCTCGGGGCGCCTGGGTGGCACAGCGGTTAAACGCCTGCCTTCAGCTCAGGGCGTGATCCCGGCGTTATGGGATCGAGCCCCGCATCGGGCTCCTCCGCTATGAGCCTGCTTCTTCCTCTCCCACTCCCCCTGCTTGTGTTCCCTCTCTCACTGGCTGTCTCTATCTCTGTCAAATAAATAAATAAGATCTTTAAAAAAAAAAAAAAGAAGATCATACCTCAAACATCAGGAAGGCTGCTGTGAAAAGCCCTTCCTCCCAGGATGTGTGACATCAGAACACATTCTTTGTATCCACTGAAGGCTGGGGATCATGGAAGGTATTTCTGTTACCATAACCTGCCCGTTACATTAGAAACATATCTGCCAAGCAAATTAAGAGAATTAATGTTTTTGGTGAGAAGTGAACTCACATCATAATAAAAGTAATTCAAGTTTTTTGACTATCTCAATCCCAAGCCAAAAAGGCACTTTTTCCCTGTCTTCTCAAGTAAAACATTAACACATACTTAGGCGACGTACTATGAAACACACAAAGCTTCTATCTCCTTTGGGATTTGCCTTCTCCCACCAATACAGAAAAGAAATGGTTAGTTACCTCTTGCCCCTGCCATTTTTTTTTTGTCTTTATCAGCCTTCCACTCACCTTCTAGTTTAGGCTTTTCATTTGCTATCTTCAGAAACAACACATAAGAAAACATGTTGAGAACTGCATATTTAAATACATAAATATCTGAGTAAGTGTTCGATGTTTAGTGTGGTATTATTCATTCTGTTTTCATTATTTGATTCCTCATTTAAGAGTGTTTAAATTTCTCACCTGCAGCACCATACTGTACAAAGATTTTGAAGTAACATACAGGAATCCATTCAGCAAAGTAAGATAAAAAATAAAATTGAGAAAGACATAGTAATGAGAGCAGGTGAAATATAAATCAGAATCGATGGATAAGCCCTAAGGAGCAATTCAGAATGCATATATGCCACCCATGGGAGACTACACGACAGTTTATAGCACAGAGAAGCCAGTTTGTACTTGAGCTCACTGGCAGCTAAAGAAAAAGAGGAATTATGGTCTTCTGCCTGTTTCAGAATGCCCAGAATATTTTCTTATTACCTTCCAATTTGAGGTCACTGAGGATACCTGAAATCTGATCTCTGTTCCATATTAGAATCATATGCTATCTGAGATGAAAGGGACCAAAGATCATCTAACTCAACGAGAACTAGAGGGATCAAGTGAGTTTTCAGTCCCACAAAGAATAAAAGAGCCAGGTGTAGAACCCTGACATCTAGAGGCCTCTACCTAGTTGAGTGCTTTCTCCCATCGGCAACATAGCTAACTCTTTCTCCAGTAGAACAGGAGATTGAGAATCAAAGAATCATCTATCCAGGCCTCATTAAGTTGAAACAGCCATGCTAATTTCCTGGTTGACTGACTTTATCAGGGCAAGTGTCAGAGGACAAAAGCTAGATACAGATTTAGCCTTCGTGACTGGAGGTAGCCCTGGGTTCAGCTCACAATTAAGAAAAATTTGTGAAGTGAGGAGGTGAGGTAAGGGTTGTACCTACACTTACTAGAGCACTCTTAGAGCCAAAAGTGAAACAAAAAAGTTCCCAAACCAGGTAAATACAAATGAACTTTATACCCTAGTTCCAGCTCTATTTAGTAGTCTCTGTCTCCATCTTGGTCTGTTTCTGTCTCCCTCTCTCTCCCTCTTCCCCTCTCTGACTCACCTTCCTCCCCACTGAATTCACCCATTCTGCTTATAAGGAATTATGAGATAGCAGTGAGAGAAAATTCCTAGAACTCACGTGGGGTTAGGAATCATTAGTGCTCCCACCAAGCGAAGTAAACAGATTCCAAAGACTACCAAGATCATTCAGCAGAAACACTGTAGGAATTATTAGTTAGAAGTCAGGCCAAATCAGCAACAAGATCTGTCCATTAAAAAGAATAAAAACAAGATTGGAATGATAAAACTGATTCACAAGTGCACTAACTGTAGAACAAAGCCCAGCACTCTTTAAAGAATAGAACTAGATCCAACAGTCAACAACGTAAACTTCACACTGTCTAGCATCCAATAAAAAACTACTGCACCTGTGAAAAAGCAGGAAAATTTGACACATAGCAAGGAAAAAAATCAGATAATAGAAAGAGACCAAGAAATGACAGAGATGGTAGAATTAACAACATTAAACTGTTAATTAAAAAAATTAAAACTGTTAGGGGCGCCTGGGTGGCTCAGTCAGTTAAACGTCTGCCTTTGGCTCAGGTCATGATCCCAGGGTCCTGGGATGGAGCCCCTGCTTGGCAGGGAGCCTGCTTCTCCCTCTCTGTCTGCCCCTCACCCTGCTCTTGGGCTCACTCTCTCTCTCTTTCTCTCAAATAAACAAATAAAATAAAATCTCAAAAAATTAAAACTACTAATGTTAACAACTTTACAAAATATTAACAACAACATAAAAATACATTAGAATTGTGATGGAAAAGATGATCGGTATGCTCAAAATTCTGAAGGAAAACATGAACATAATGAGAGAATAGAAATGCAAATAAAAGTCAAACGAAAAACTCAATATATGAAATAAGATATTCACTGAACGGATTATCAGTTCATTAGATACTGCAGAAGAAGATATTGGTAAACTTGAAGGCACAGCAATAAAAACTATCCATACTGAAGCACAAGCAGAAAAAAATCTGGGAAAAAAATGAAAAGGAACTCAGTGACCTGTGGAATAATAGTAAGTGGTCTCACATGGTAATTGGAGTCCCAGAAGGAAAAGACATAGCAGAGGAATAGAAAAATTATTTGAAGAAATAATGGCTGGAAAATTTCCAAAATTATGTAGACGATAAACCCACAGATCAAAGAATATCAAGAAATCCCAACGAAGATAAACAAAAGGAAAACCACAGGAAGGCACATCACAATAAAATTATTAAAAAAGAAGTATTAAATGCAGCCAAAGGGGTTGGGGAAAAGTTGTATCACACAGAGGAACAAGACTAAGAATTAATACAGATTTCTTATGAGAAACAACTCAAGTCTGAAGACAATGGAATGACACCTTTAAAGCAATGAGACAGAAAAACCTGCCAAGCTAGAATTACATATCCAGTGAAAATGTCTTTCAAAAAAGAAGGCGAGGGAGACTTCTGGTTTCAGCTCCAACATGGAAAGAATTTAGAAGTCACACCTATCCTCAGAACAAAAGTAAGCTGGACAGACTGAAAATCAAGACTATTCTCGGACCCATCAGAGAAATAAGGTCATGGGACAAACCACCACCTTGAAATTTGGACAGACAGATGCACTCAGAGAGGCACAACCAAGATCCACTTACCTGGAGCAGAAGCTATGGAAACCATAAACTGGTAAGAAAACTTAATAGTAGTTTTAACAAACTGCTGGAGACTGAACATGGACTAGTATGAGAGCAAGAAATTTCTGGGCACCAAGTCTGAGGGGGACTCCACTCTCATAAGCTTAACCTCCAGGAAACTGAACAGGTTCTCGCAGTAAATATTCAAGAAAAATCCACCCACAGATCTGGCAGGGGGAAGGAAAAAGTAATCACTATGAAACATGTCCAGAACCTTCTCCATAGTGAAGGCCTACTCTCCAGAGGAAAAGACTTTTCTAGTGCTTTATCACTGCTGGGGGAAGGGCATGTTTCCCATTCCAGTCCCTTAACAGCAGTTCTGTCTCACCTAAGATAGATTTTTTGTCAAACCTATACCACTGGAGAAAAGTTTGTGATGTTCACAGCCCAGAGGCACAGGCCCATTAAACTATGGAGACTGTACATACTACTACAGGCCCCACAGGTGCATCAGCAGCTGAATGGATAAAGACATTGTGGAATATCTATACAACAGAATACTACCTGGCAATAAAAAGGGGTAAATTATGGATACATGCAACAACATGGATAAATCTCAAAAACTTCATGCTGAGCAAAAGAACCTAGACATCAAAGAGTGTATACTGTATGACTGCATTTGGGTGAAACTCTTTTTAAGAAGGCAACTCTAATCTATAGTGACAGAAAGTAGTTAAGTAGTTGAGCGGGGGCAGGAGTCGATAGGGGACTGACTAGGAAAAAGCACAAGGAGACATTTTTGGGCCATGGCCATGTTCTGTATCTTGATTTTAATGGTGAATGTATGGGTGTATATATTTGTCAAAACTCATCAAAAATGAACACTTAAAATAGGCATATTCAGGAGCCAAATCTTAAAAAAAATACACCTTTAAAAATGTCTAGCCTACATGGTAAGAGTATTTCATCTCATTCCTTCTTTAGCAGAACGAAAAACATACCCTTCACCAATGCTCACCTGACTGACTGCCAACTTGAAGCTCGCAGCCCTGTCATCCCACATTCTTCTCTTCTGGAAGAGAAACAACGGAAATTACATTAATCTTTTGTCATCCCTTGTATTTACCAGCCCTTAAATTATTCTGATTACATTTATCACCATAAAGCAGTATTTACTGAACACCCATAGGGTGCTGTGCAACTCTTCTTCATTCTTTCACACGTCAGTTGAGTACATTTAGTGCTCTCCATTAATGTCATTTTAAATTATTAAATGATTTAAATAAAGAAATTACTATAATTTCTTTTTTGATTGAAGTGTAATTAATATACAGTGGTACATTAGTTTCAGGTGTACAATATAATGATTTGACAATTCTATACATTACTCAGTTTCTAAAAACCGGTCTTGAATTACATGTAAAAAGACCAAAAAGCAGGTGAGATATTATTCTTTGTCATATCTTAAAATGCATTGTTTTACTTCCAAGTTATGGCCCTTATGTTCCAAGCCTTCACCACAGAAACTCGCTAAACAATCCCTTACTTCCTATCTCTCCTTCTTCCCTTTTGAAACTCAAACCTTTTCCTACTGATTCCCGGATTAGTTAGAACAGTGATATAAATGTTCCTTATCGGGGCACCTGGGTGGCTCAGTCAGTTAAGCATCTGCCTTCGGCTCAGGTCATGATCTCTAGGTCCTGGGGTGAAGCCCCACACTGGGCTCCCTGCTCAGCGGGGAGTCTGCTTCTCCCTCTCCCTCTCCCTCTGCTGTTCCCCCTGCTTGTGCTCTCTCACTCGCGCATGCTCGCTCGCTCTCTCTCTCTCAAATAAATAAAATCTTAAATAAATAAATAAACAAACAAACAAATCAAATGTCCCTTAGCTACAGAAGCAATTTTCTCCACTTGCCACTACATTTATCACCACTCTACAACATACTTCTCTTTCGCTGATAAATAATGGCAATGAGTTAGTGGTCTTCTCCTTGAATGGTTGTTTAGATGACTACATGTCCCTTATGTTGGGCCAGAAACATCTAATCAGTGTCCATTACTCGATCTGTATGTGATACTTCTTAATGAAGATGGTAATGAACAAAATCAACGCAGTCATCCCACGTCCTGAAGGTAACCACACGCTACGTGCTCTTGAGCCAGACCTGGGTTGCTATTAGCCAAACAGAAATATTAATTTATACAATGCTTACAGAACTGTGTACAGTATCTTTACAGAACACGATATACATCTAGAGCCTGAGAAGTTAAAGTAACTCTTTATTCCATCTGCCAAGGCACGACGGAACCTTGTAATTATCTGGCGTTAGATAGAAGAGATCCATTGCAGTTGGACGCGCACGAGGGCACAGGTTTATGCCTCGGATGACAGACGGCAGATAAAAAGCTCTAGAGTGCAAGCTTTCTACCAGACCTTTTTAATTTATTTTCCCCAAACGCATCAAGTTTTAATGCTGGCTCTCTGACCCAGTATGTTAGCTTTTTTATGAACTTATGATTAACTAGTAACATAGTTGCAGGAGCTAAATTTTCTTCCATTTAAAACTAAATTTTACTCATGGAAGTTATAACCCCTAAATACTAGGTGAAAGAGACCAAATGAGGAATGAAAGTATTTTTAAAAGACAAATGCGAACAGAAAATTTAGTCTTGCACTATAATTACCAGAGCATCTGGAATTCCATGAGCCAAATCTAGTCAGTTCCAACCCTGGGCAATTCAGTCTGAAAAGCAGGGTTCAAGAATTAGCCATATCAACTACTGCCAAGTAGCTTGGTCCCCCAAATTAAGATGATCTGGTCCAGGCCATGTGGTAATGCATGGCCTTGGAAAGAACATAATGGTACTCACAAAAGCTACTTTTGCACCCCTTTTATTCAAAGACTGCAAGATATAAGACTGTAATTCAAGTGCCTAAATTATGTGGATAGGATCCAGACTTCCAAATATATGGCTAGGTTGTGAACTTGGTTCTTGGCTATATAAAGAAACAGGGCAAGGTTAAATTGTCAAACATATAGTAGTGTCCTCTGGCCAGGTAGTAGCCTACTCCCAATGCTCCCTACGGTTATTAAGAGAAAAATTTGCAAAAAGATTTCCTAAAATCAGTGAACAAAAGCTGATTAAAATTTGCCCCTTAGGGATGCTGGTTAAGGGGCAACTCAAATTTTACAACTAGGCATTGTCAAAACAGAACACAAGTCCCAAAGAAATTCATCCTTCCTCCTCCTCGTTGTTTTTTGTTTGCTTGTTTGTTTTGCTACAACCGTTCCAGTATATTTTACTGCAACAATGTTGTATTCATTTCAGAACCAAGCTCAGTTACACACATTATCATCAATATCACTGTAACTCATTTCTGAACACATTATCATAAAAATAAGTCCTTGCACATGTAAGTAAATGTCTTAGATTATTTCAATTCTCTCTCAATAATGAAATAACACCACAATAAATCTAAAACAGGACCTCTGTACTTCTAGAATGTCTAAGAACATTTTACAAAAACTTTGGTTTGTTTTTTTCAAATTTAGCTCATTTTCTCTCATACTCCGCAGGGAGCTAGGTGTGTTCAATGTTCCACATAAGTAAGTGATCCTGTATTCTCTTACATTGTCATGTTTTGCTATAATCTGTACCTTCTTAGAACTCAAGCATTTGTCCTTCATACTGTTTAATATAGAGTTTTGTCATTTTCAGATAAATTAAGATATATTTATTGGAGTATATATGCTGGTGAGTTTTTAGGGGGTAGAGACCTCAGATACATGTCTTTGCATCCCTCAGTGAACCTAAGAAAGCACTAGAGAGTGCTGACTCATTGGTAATTACCTCCCACCTAATCCTTGGCAGTAATGACAAGAGGGTCACATCCAAATCCTGGATGAGGCAAGTCAGGATCCAACTAACCAAACATACATTTAAAAATTTTTTTTATTTAAATTCAATCTAGTTACCATATAGTGTATTATTTGTTTCAGGGGTAGAATTTAGGGATTCGTCACTTACATATAACACCCAGCGTTCATCACAATAAGCGCCCTACTTAACGCCTATCACCCAATTACCCCATCCTCCCACCCACCACCCCTCCAGCAAACCCTGTTTGTTTCCTAGAGTTAAGAGTCTCTTATGGTTTGCCTCCCTCTGTTTTTATCTCATTTTATTCTTCCTTCCCTTGCCCTATGTTCACCTGTTTTGTTTCTTAAATTCCACATGAGTGAAATCATATGGTATTTATCTTTCTCTGACTGATTTATTTCGCTCAGCATAATACCTTCTCATTCTATCCATGTCGTTGCAAATGGCAAGATTTCGTTCTTTTTGACAGCTGAGTTACTATTCCATTGTATGTGTGTGTATATATATATATATATATACCACATCTTCTTTATCCATTCATCTGTCAATGGACATCTGGGCTCTTTCCATCTTTTGGCTATTGTAGACATTGCTGCTATAAACATTGGGGTGTGGATGCCCCTTCGAATCACTATGTTTGTATTCTTTGGATAAATACCTAGTAGTGCAATTGCTGGGTCGTAGGGTAGTTCTATTTTTAACTAACCAAGTATACATTTGATCAACAATTATCGAGTACTTACTACTTATCAGACATAGGGATACAAAGGTAAATAAAACAATGGTTTCTGTCCTCAAGGATCTCACTGACTAAAAGAAGTAAGGATAAAAAATTGGATGTCATATGATAGTGTTATGAAAACAATGCTTTAGGGTGTTATCGCCCTCATCACCACTCCCACTCGTACTTATCAGGTACGAGGCACTATTCTAAGAACTTTCAGTGTGTAAATTTAAAGTACATACATCAGCCCTATGAGGTAATGGTTAATCCATGGAAAGATCAAGTAATACGTTGGAAGTCACACAACTGGTAAGAAGTAGAGCCTGGCTTCAAAGCCCAGTAGTCCAGACCCAGGAGTCCAAACTCATAACCACTAGGCAATAATGATTCTCATAGGAGAGTACCACTACTTCTGTTAGTGGGTTAGTATGTAAGGTCATATGGAAGGCTTTCCAGGGAAGGTGACACTTACTCTGGTCAAGCCAGGAACAAAAGATGAACAGAGACTGTGTTCATCTGTTTAGATTCAATCAACTTTTTAAAATTAACTTTTTATTTTAGATAATACAGGCAAGAGAGAGCTCTCGTATATGCCCTTACCCGATGTACCCCCTCTGCTAATATCTTACAACTCCATCATATATTTGTCAAAACTAAGAAACCAACATTGATACATGGCTATATAACTAAACCCTAGATTTTATTTAATTTCACCACATTTTCATTCATGTTCTCTCCCTGCTCTAGGATCCAATCCAAGATAGCACATGGCATTTACTTTTCATGTCTCCTCAGTCTCTTCCGGGCTGTAACAGTTTCTCAGTCTTCCCTTATTTCTCATGACCTTGACAGTCTTGAGGAGTACTGACCTGGTATCCCATAAAAAGTCCCTGGATTTTTCTGATATTTTTCTCATGATCAGACTGGGTTAGGGATTTTAGGGAAGACTATCATAGAGATGATGTGCCCTTCTCAAGTTACATCATATTAGAGAGGGACATAACATCACTGGTGATATTAACTTTCCTCACTTGGTTAATGTAGTATTAGCCAGGTTTCTGCACTGTAAAGTTACTATTTTCCCCTTTCTCTAGTCTATTTTTTAGAACCAACACACTGTATCTAGCCAAGCTTGGGTGGAATAGGAGATAAAGCTCTACTTCCCAGGGCGGGGGGGGGGGGGAGGGCCAGTGCCTGCATATATTAAAACCAACCTGTTTTAACCAACCACATAGGGAAAGATTACTGGATTCGATACCTGGACTTCAAATTTGTGACTAAACTTCCATAAGCCTCAGCGAAATCATGTATAAAGGAGTACTGATAATTTACCTTTGTCTCAGAGTTATTATTGGAATCAAACACCATGCTTCTGAATTCATAAATCTTGGGATAAAAGTCATAAACCTTATTACCACAAAACACACGATATACACAACGTTTCGTCCATTACCGGGGATCCTCACTCTTGAATGTCCGGTAAAAATCCCTGCGCTAAACCAGTAGTCCTAAAATGTTATGTCTCATCCTACTAGAGAGGATACCATTTCAACTGAAGTTAAGTTTCCAGGGAAACAAAGCAAAACAGGGATAAATCCAAAAAATGGGAAGCCCATTTCATCGCCCCAAAGGCCTGACCCTAGACAGAAGCACAGAAAGCTGTGAGTCCGCCCTGGGTTTATACCACATTCTCACCTAGCTCATCCCACGTCCACCCCCAAATCCATGCCATTGGACAGGCACCTGGCCGGGGCGGGCTAAGCAGGGAGCACATCCAGACTGAACCCAGTTTTCTTGGCTTCAGCACTTGAGGAGGTAGAGTTGATGCGGAGGCAATCAATGCAGCAGGGTTTTTTTTTAAGCACACATTATTTATAATTTTAAAATCTAACTATTAAAAAAAGACCTGGAGGCAGAGATTATTTTATGAAAGATAAAGAGATTTATTTTAAATTTTTACTTAGATGACTGTAGTGTTTAATAAAACTGTTCTTTTTCAAATTATTTAAAACAAATTAATGCTTATAATTCTTCAGGCTCTGCCCACAGATGACACGCATATTAAGACTTTATCTGCTGAAGCGAATGAGTAAATTGCACTTAAATACCAACATTATAGGTCTATTTGTTCTGAAATCTTCCTCTCAAAGATTCCTCCGCCTTCTCGCCTCCCTCTTCCAAGCCAAGAAGGTCACTCATTCTTACTGTAGTGCAGAACTATATTTTTGTTTTAGATGTTACTGTTAGTCACCGCATTAGTCATTTTCAACTTCCTTGCAGGGATACCGAAACCGTCTTCGCCAACCCCATTACCTGCTATGACTAGAGCTGAAACCACCCCTTCTGTTCTCCTGGGTCCGCCAAACTCTCAAAGGCAAGGACTTACAGGACACTTGGGTGAAATGGGGTATGCCCAGAAGAGAGAAAACAGCAGACAGAAACAAGTGACACAGTACCTTACTGCATCTCAGCTGAGCATAATCCCTCATCAGGAGAAATTTTCTTTCCCCTGAACAATTTTCTCAGTGGTTAAGCTACTTTTTTGCAAAATTAAATAAGAGTCATAAAACAAAAAAAACCCCACCTGAGAGGCTCACAGATCAGCAAGGGATGGGTATTGTGGCTCCTAGCAGCCTCCCCCTTCTTTAAGGGAAAAAAACCTCATCCCTGTACCTCTCTTTCCCATGCTCCCAAAACAATATGATTGTTTCAGGGGATATAATTTTGCATTTCAATTTCCTCCCAGCACACAGCGGAAAAAATTGCAAAACTGGAGCCTGACACCAGAAAGTCATGCAGAGCTTTGTGTGTGCTTTGGAGGGAAGGGGGGAAGCGATGAACAGAAAGGAAGCAGAAACCCATTGTGCTGCTCTGGTCTGCAGCCAAACCACCCCGCTTACTCCTGCTTCTGGTGCCTCAGGGAGTTTGTTTTTCAAGCTTTTTATGGCAAAAGGAAAAATGTATTGGGAAATAGGAAAAGAAAAATCTGTTCTTCAAAATGATATTATTTAGTTCTATGCTGGCAATCTATGGCATACAAAGATGAAGGCACACGATCGACTTTTTAAAAAATCTTATATGGAAGAGATTTTCATATGTAATTGCCGTATCCTCTAAAGATCAAACAACATCAGTTCTTGGATGCTAAAATCTGGAGTTAGTTTTTAATTTTTTCCCAACAATCCCATACAGGTTTCTGGTCCCCACTTTGCACATTTGGAAGTAAAAGAAATGACCACTCCTGCTGGCATCTCAGGAATAAGTCTCATGGAGTTGCATGCTTCATTAGACCCTGACAGGACAATGGAGCGCCATGTTGGAATGCAGAGGGCCAACAGCGAGCAGATGCATTATAAAAGGTCATGTCTCAATCTGCTGACTCCCCTGAAAGCTGGGGACCTTCTCTTTAGGAAAACTCAGTCCTAGAAAGCTGAAAGGTTTAAAAAATCAGTTTGCCCTCCATATATCAGACCATTTTCTTTTCTTGAAAAAAGTAGGGGATTAGCCATTAACTCTTTCTACATAAGTGTTACCAGAACGTAATACTATTATAAAGTTAATGATCTGGCCTGGTTATGGTCTCTCCAAAGGTGACCTCTCTTGAAAGGTGATAGGTAGATAGATAGATAGATACACAGATACATAGATGAATTTTTAAAACCTATATAATAGATCATTTATAGCACAAAATGCAATATTATGTGTATGTAATATGTTATATATACACCTATAACTAACATAATATATAATAAATATACATCAAACTCACATACACTATTATATTGCAAATGTCTAGCAATAGTTTAACAGCTCCTTTTCTCAAGCATAAAAAGACAGACTCCTTATAGCGAAGGCAAAAATTGTTGGGAACCTAGTTTCATATTTCTATGACCCTGGTATTACATTAGGAGTAAGTAACAGACACTTCGGGTTTAAGTAAACAAAAACAAGACGACAATAAAGGATCCTTACCGACAGAACAATGTAAATCCACTGGTTTACTGTCCAGGAAGTGTTTGTCACTCTAGCAGAGCCGCCATTACTAAGTAAGTTGATCTCTTCCAAAGCCAAAAATGATCTACGTTCGTGATAGAATAAGGATACTAGGTGTCAAAACTAACACCCAGTGTATGCTTTTAACCTTTTGTACTAAAGCACTCATGAGTATCTTCAGACGACTGAGACAAACAACTATATACGAATGGCATTTCGAGTAGTTCTAATCCATGACAATACTTCCAGGAGTGTGGAAACTTACCAAACCTCATGGCAGGGATGAAGAGTGAGTCGCTTTTTGCCAAAAAACATTCATCCATTTGCCATTTATTATGTGCCTAATACATGCCAGACACTGTGCCAGGTGTGAAATGTGAGCACTTAGTCTAAACTCTGTCCTTGAATGTTTTGCTTGAGCATGATTATTTCTCTCATTGAGTTCCACTGAGCACCTGGGGTTCCAGAAACTCAGGAAAAAACAAAGTACAAAGTCTTTTCTGTTTAACTTTTGTATTACTTACAGCAATGAATTTTCATCCCCATAAAACATTTATTTGTATTTATGGAGAATGTTTAAAGTATTAGAATCCCTTTAAACCTACAACCTTCCTTTCTTTTAATAGTCTGAGAGGGTGAATCTCTGGCAGCCCTCTCTCTCTTTGCTCTTCCCAAATAGCTGTGCTATTTTTTTCTGACTCCTGTCTTTAGGATATAAACCTGTTGAATTTATCAGGAGCCTGGCTACTTATCTTGTGAAATTCTACACCATTGGAGGTTGATAAAAATCCAGCAACCACAGAAATCGCAGTTTTCAATCCCAGGACCAGTGAGACAACTGCACTAGAGGTGCGAAGAAGGGAATTTGCTGCCTTCTTTCTGCAGCCAAGTTCGGAACATGCTATCAAGTTGCCTACTTTCCAGAAGCTAGAGCCATGGGAGCTAGCCAACTTGTTCAGAGGTACTTTATTTTTTTTTTAAGATTTATTTATTTGAGAGAGAGAGAGAGAGAACAATGGAAAGGGCAGAGGGGGAGGGAGAGAGAATCTCAAGCAGGCTCTGCACTGAGCTCGGAACCTCAGGCAAGGATGCATCTCAACCCTGAGATCAGGACCTGAGCTGAAATCAAGAGTTGGACTTTTAAATAACTGCACCACCCAGGCGCCCCCAGAGGTACATTAAAAGGAGAATTTGCTCAGTCTCTGCTTACCCCAGAAGTATCTTGAAATCGAAGAAAGCCATAAGAAAACATAAAAGCTTCAATACATTCATGTGTTCCAGTAGAAGGCTCCATTTTGAAAGGCTGCATTTTTTCTCTAAAGCACCTGAAATAATCTTAAAAATCTAAACTCTGAAAATCTCAGAGTTAAGGCCACGAAGAGCTATTGAAATAGTGACATCTTACTATAAATTATTTTCTAGTGGTCAACTTAGGGTCGTCTTAGACCCGTATTGTAGTCACCAGCCTCAAACGTCAGGTTCACTCCCATTAAGAGCCATGACTTGCTGTGTTACTAGGAATTTGTCTAATTCTTTTCTTCCCAATTCACTTTTTCCCTTTTTCTCACATTCCCCTCATCTACTATTATGTCTTTACTCTCATAATTACTATAAGCAAAATATGTATCTGTCACAACTTGGTTTTGGAAAAATATAGAAAGACTAGATTTTAGGCTTACAGAAATATCAAGCATGTAAAATGTTCTACACAGGGAGATCAGAGTTTTGGCTTGGAAACGTAATAGGGCAACGTTTGCAAATAAAATATGGATTTGATCCCTGGACCAAAGTGGTAAACAATAAAATAAATGAACATGAGGTAAAAATGCTAATGGTGTCCTCCAAAACGGCTTGCTAACGCAATGAAGACCTCACGGGCCCCCAAGGCATATGTGTGAAGTAACATTTTCGTTTGGCAAATTTCGCCCTCCAATTTTTGGGTGTTGCAGGATGGGGGCTGGCCCGAAACCTTTTTGACATGCCTGAAAGAGAAGGATTTAAGTTGAGTTCATTATCTCTTTAGTGCAGAAGTCTGGGAAACGAAGAGGCTAGACCAGGGAGGCTCAATCCATCTAGCGTTCCTTTTTGTTTTTCAAGCTGCCCTGACAATAATGCGGCAGGGTGAAAAGATCAGGAACACTTTATACACATTGTGCTAATTACTGCAAGTACTTAAAGTTGTAATTAGCTTATTATACTGCAGAGATCCTAACATGGCATGTCTTTCAAAAGAATTTCTCTCCAGATCATTAGTGGGAAAGCTAACAACATCTGCTTCAAATAAAATCAACCAATTAGCACAGGCAACTCCACATAGTTTGCAATCAGAGAATTATATTGTGCCAAGTGCTAATTTCAATGTGAATGCTATCTCCTTCTCATATCCCACGCTTCTCTGCCAGCACAGCTGGTGTTTAACACCACTGACTTCAGCGAAGTCTCCAAAAACTTATGTTAATTTGAAATAACCTAATCAGAAGTGTGCAATACAGACTGAGGTTGATCTCAGCTTAATTAAAACTGACCTTGTCATTTCACTGCCTATAAAACACCATTATCTCACCATTTATCGCTCGACTACCACAAATATTCCATTTATGTGAAAACCCAGGAAGACGAGTTCCAAACCACTAGAGCTATTTTGAGCGCTGGAGTTTAATGGAAGGAGAGGTCTGCCTTTAAGTACCGGGCAACAATAAAGGTAATTCAGCAGACTCAAAATAACTTGTCAGCCCGACCCATGAAGGCTGCTTCTGCCCACTTCCGTTGGCTCGAATGGCACATTCACTCCAGAGACTGACAGGCATTAGCAGATGTGAAGGCTTTCATTTTAAAATTAATATCTCACCCAGTACCTTTCAGCAAGCTGAATCGTTCAATCAATAAGCATGACATGGCAGGTGTGATGTGTACAAGGCACTAAATTCTTCTGCCAAAGGTACTAGAAAACATCTGCTCACATGCGTGTGTGTGCATGTCAATGGATGAACTGCTGAGGAAAATGATTGCAAGTGGAATATATAATATGCTTGTATTCAATGAGACAAAATTAAAAACAAAGATCATATTTTTACGGTGTAGACCTGCCATCAAACACACCTTGTTTAACCGGCCTTGTCTATAACCCCGTGTTCTTATAGGTACATGGTCACCTGTCTGTCAAATTAAGCAACCACCATTCTGGTTTTCTGCACTTTAACAGAAATATCTCCGGCTTCTCCTTCTGGGCTTTGTTTGTTTATTTTCATACCATCTTAGTCTATAAAGTACCCAGGGCAATGCTGTAAGTATTGGAAAATACATTTGTGAAATAATTCAAATGATTCACATTAGGAAGACATTTTATCTGTCCACACATCACGTGCTCAGCCATAACTCAACATAATTGCTGATGCTTTTCTTCCACTCAAGCAAGCCCCCCTTTTCCTCTTGTTCCACCCACTGAGCCAGACCCAATCTCTGATCACCATAGCCCATGCGGACTTCACCCCATAACACTTAACTTGCTAGGCCAATCTTTTGATACTATCAGATATTGACTATCTTGAATTGTTTAATGGGTTCCTGTTCCTGTTTTATCTTGGCCAAGTCATGGAGGGATAGTTTCATTCCATTTATAAGGAGACCCTCTGATCTTGTGGAACAAACAGAGGACAGGCTGCGAAAATATTTGAATTCTTATTTTGATTCTCCTGACTCTATGACCTGGGTAAGTGTGACCTGGAACCACATACCAAATTGTCCAAGCCCAGGTGTCCCCATCTGTAAATGAGATTAATAATACCTACCTAAGAAAGTGAATTTTGAGATTAAAAGACATATTACGATAGATGTGACTGAGTCTAAGAGTTCAACAAATGTTTAGTGACTAAGGTACATGGGAGGTAACCAAAGACTTGGTGAAATACTGCTTCAAAAAATGTAAGACCACCAGGAAAAACATTTACCAAGGAAGGAAAGAGAAAGTGGCCATTTTAGAATGTTCATATAACTAGCCAACGAGAGGGGTTATTTACATTCAAAACCCTATTTTTAGAAGTAAAAAAGAAATGGTATTCAGGCACAGGAGAACAAACCCATGTTGATCTGAACCGATGTAGGTGAGTAAAGGTGTCTCCATGTCACTAATGAGGTTAGGGCCCTGTGAGATGCTGCTATAATGGGTAGAAACAAATGCTTTGTGATGCTAAGTGCTAACAAAATGGAGAGAGCCTATGAAGACAGGATAGCTCCTTCTCTTTTCACTGACGGTACTGTTTTATTTTGGCTATTACTATTATTCAGGTTATTTTGGAAATTCGTATGAAACAAGACTCCAAATGAGAAATAAATGTGCACCTAAACCCTCAGACATGATAGGAAGCTTTTCAACGAAAGTCTTCACCACTTCTCAGAGAACCGTTCAGACAGAAGTACAGCCAGGGTTAAACCAGTGAACCTAAACCTGTATCCACTGAAGCACCGTGTGTCCAAAACAGATATAAATTAAAATAGCCGACGATTCAAAACTTTTCACTGGTGTTCATATGACCCTGAGGTCATCGACGCAACAGCTACGTAATCTGTGTCAACTGTATTTTCTCAACTCATAATTTTACCATTGTTAAAATGCGTATGTTTAGCTATATTGTGACCATTCTGGCTTTTCCAAGATCATCTCAGTTTCACATTTTCTATTGTTGTATAAGTGGACATGTGTTTGTCAGACCATATGTCCCAATTTGGGATACAAAAACTCTGGTCTCCACATTTAATTGTGAGCCCTCAGTTCACTGGAATATGTAACGAACCAGAAACTCCATTTCAGGTCATTGGGACGTGCTTCCGAACTTAAGTATTCAATCTATGCTTTATAAGAAATATTTCTGTAGCACCTGTGTGTCACTTCGTATGTGGACTTATCAGCAAAGTGAGGGGATTCCCAAGAACAGATCTGGGCCAATTTTGCTTCAGCACAAATCAGTAATTACAGAAATTCCCCTAGGGTCCTTTTCTCGGTTTTTTCAGCCCTGTTTTCCTTCTTCTTCTCTGACTGCATTATTAAAGTTTCTTAGTGCCCATGTTATAACAACTTTCATTCCAAAAATCCCAGACAATGGATGATGTTTACTTGCTGTTTGCAAACAACAGAATCCACAGCGTTGCCAGCAGATGCCCTTGATTCACTGTGAATGAGAAGGGGAATTAGAGGAAATCAGTGCGCATTGTGTGTCCAGCTGAGATGGATGCTGGCAGAGGAGGCTCCAGGCAAAATTTCAGAGCCCAAAAGTATATCTTCTGGGTCTTTCCGACTACGGAGCAGTCCCTTAGAGGCTGGCCATCTCCCTTGTATCTCTATGCAAGATATGTCCACTTTTCAATTCCTTAAAGCCATCTTTCATTTTCTCAAGACCTGCGGGTTCATCTGATAAAATGAATGACTGACATCGTACTTCCCAGATAATCTTGTGTTTCAATAGGGAAAGTTGAGAAATTCTATATCCTAACCTAAAGCAATAGGTTTCTAAAACAAAAATACCTTGTACCACATTAGGTCAGTGAAGAACCATTTATCAAGAACTGAGAATGGTCTGAGATTTTACCTTTTTTAAAAAAAAATATTTTATTTATTTAGTTATTTATTTTAGAGAGAGAGCATGTGCAAGTGGGGGGAATAGCAGAGTGGGACAGAGACGGAGGGGGAAAGAATCTCCAGCAGACTCCACATAGAGTGTGACGTGGGGCTCCCTCTCGCAACCCTGAGATCCTGACCTGAGCTGAAACCAAGAGTCAGACACTTAACCAAGTGAGCCACCCAGGTGCCCCGATTTTGCCCTACTTTCATGCTGATAAATAAACCTGCCAGGTTCACAGATGCTGGCAGAGGGCAGAATCCTGGATCAAAGTACAAAGAACTTCACTGCTCACAGTAGAGCCTGAAGCACGAGTCTCATGTTTGTGTCAATCGCTCTTACTCTGTGCGTCCCATGGACTGACACAGAGGGCTCCCTGGGACCCCTGCCTGCAGAGCGTGCGCATCACAGCTGAGGAACTCCAAGCTTAGGGAAACTGAAGCTTTTATAACGGGCAGCCAGCAAGCCTGCCCTTTGCCCCTTTGGGAAAAATTATTTTTATAACACTGGACAGTAAGCAAATCTGCCTTCTTCTCCAGAGGGACGTGATCTGTATCTTCCAAGGCTGTTTGCCATATAAACATCTGAGAAAAGAGAACAAAGGCCAATCAGTGCCTCTACTCACAAGATGTGCAAAAATAAGAGACCCACAGAGAACTGTCTCCCCCAACTATTCAGAAAATGATTTTCACCAGCTATCCCAAATAATATCCTGCATAGACTTTCAGTTCTCACCTGGAGAGCTAAAATAGATGTGCATATTCTTTTTTTTAAAGATTTTATTTATTTCTTTGACAGAGAAACAGCCAGTGACAGAGGGAACACAAGCAGGAGGAGTAAGAGAGGAAGGAGCAGGCTCTCCCAGCGGAGCAGGGAGCCCAATGTGGGGCTCGATCCCAGGACCCTGGGATCACGCCCTGAGCCAAAGGCAGACGCTTAACGACTGAGCCACCCAGGCGCCCCGATGTGCATATTCTTAGGCCCCACTCCAGAGACTCTGATTCAGTCAGTCTGGAGTGGGGCCTAATGATAGTCGTGTCCAAAAGATCCCAAGGGAAGCTGATGCTAGCAGTTCCTAGACCATCCTCTCTGCACTATTGTAGATGACAATTTACTGATGTCTAGGAAATAACTGGAATTAGAAGAGAATGAAAAGGTGACAAAAGCCTACAATTAAAAGCAAATAAACAAAAAAGGAAGAAGTAGAAGAGTTGGTCTGCTCTTACTCAGGGTGAGCAATACGGGGACTTGGATTTCGAGCCTGTATACATGGCAACGAATTCTCACCTATGACTTCCAGCTGGATGGTGACAAGGTTATTTTGCTTTCCTAAGTCCAGGACTCAGAACTGGTGAGGTGTGATCCTCCACGAGCCCAATCTGAAAGAGGAAGTCTATGCTTAACAAATGCCCCTGTTCTCATTTGTTTCCTTCTTCTGTTGAGTTCCATTTTACCTTGCTCTTGAGATAAAAAGTTTCCTGAGTGATACTGATTTTCCCCAAGAAACATTTATCTATCGATATGGTATGTTCAAAACACGCATGTTCGCATTTGTCACACTGACAGTATAATAAACATAATACGTAACAACTTTTACTTGAGAAATTTTTTTCTTACGTGATATGTTTTGCTATTCTGAGAAATTAGGCCAAATCATAGCTTTATTTTTATAAATACAGTTTTTATGAACCTCAGAGACAGCTTCAGATGAGTCTCCGGAGATACTAAGAAGTGTCTTGCTAGCTGTCATTTTTTAAGCGTGACGTGGCGTATATGTAGGATACATATGATGCCCTCTGACATCAACATGAAAGCTGCCAACTGAAAACAAGGACGCAGAGCCTCCAATGGGAGAAATAATGTTTCTTTTTCAGTTCTTCACCCTCTTCAACTTCTCTACTCTATTTGATATTGTTATGTGTGGTCTCTTTGAAGCATCCTACTCCCTTACCTTCCAGGACATCAAATTTTGGATTTTTTTACAAAATCATTTTTATCATTTTTATAAAATTAAACCATGCTTATTATTTTTTTTTAAAGATTTTATTTATTTATGTGACAGAGAGACAGCCAGCGAGAGAGGGAACACAGCAGGGGGAGTGGGAGAGGAAGAAGCAGGCTCCCAGCGGAGGAGCCTGATGTGGGACTCGATCCCGGATCGCCAGGATCACGCCCTGAGCCGAAGGCAGACGCTTTAACGACTGCGCTACCCAGGCGCCCCATGCTTATTATTTTTTGAAAGATAAGTAATAGAGAAAAGTATTAGAAAGCAAAGTATTACTCCAAATCACATCAAACAAAAATAAACATTGTCTTTACCATGAAAGATAGAAATCAAAACCAAAAAAAAAAAAAAAGGAAAAAAAGCCACTGGGAACAGAAAGCATGAAGGGAGAAAAAGACAAATATCCCCCAAATGATCAGCAATGTCCTCAGAGAGCTAAGATACTGTGACCCCAAACAAGAACACCAGAGAGGGAAATAATTCCTGATTCGAACTAAGAAAAGAATACAAAAAAAAAGAAATGAATGTGGTCATGTAGAATGAGGCAGAGATGAGGCAAAATATGAATATCGTGAGTGGAAGAGGAAAAAAAAAAGGTAATCGAGGAAAACTCAGTAAGGAATTCTACACAATAAAGATACACCACCTGGTCCTGTCTGTGGTCTTCCGCCTCGTCGGTGCTCAACGAACACTTCGTGCATTAATAAATAAATCAATAAATGACTAAAGACTTTCCGGAGAAGGAAAAAGCCACATGCCACCGAGAAGTGATATGCTGGCATAGTAAGCCTTTTCTGGAAAGCAATTTGGCAGTATGTTTCAGGAATGCTCAAGAAAGTTAACCCGATAATTACATTTCCAGTAATTTATCCTTGGCAAATAATCTCAGAAATGTGAGCAAATGTTTATGTGCAAAGATCTTTGGTGCGTTGTCATTCCATAATCAGAAACTTAGGGAAAGCTAAATGTTCAATAACAGGGATTTCAGTAAATATATCTATAAATATTACTGAAACTCATTAAAAAGTGATTTTGTAGGCCATTTCATGATAATATGGAAATGCTCCCAATGATGGATGAAAACATTAGGACACAGAAATGAGGAAACCATACCAAGTTTGAAAATGTCAACAACTTTGAAATAAACTTAGGTTTAGACCTAACCCTCTCTGCCCCAATCCAGATGCCACACTGCCTCCCTCTCTTTGCCTGCTCTAATCATGCACAATCCCTCTGTCCCTTGTTCTTCTGGATTCCCATAGCAATCTGACTGCCATTCTTATCCTGTTTAGCAAGTTCTTAGTCTTCTCCTTTCTCCTGTTTTTAAGCTTCTGGAAAGCAAGAACTGCATCTTAAATTCTCTGCCTCCTTTAGTATCCATTAAAATGCCTTGCGCACAGAGCACTCATCATTTATTTGTAAAAAAAAAAAAAAAGCAGAAAATTATTCTATGCCTATTGCACACCTAGAACTACTAAGGAGAAGTTAAAAGAGCATGGACGTGGAATCAAGAGATTTGGGTCCTGATTTGTATGACTCTGGGCAAACTGATTAACCCCATTAGGCCTCAGTTTCCCCTCAGTAAAATGAGAATGCCTTAGGTCAGAACGCCTTGAAATGCAGATTCATGTGCAAGTGATTTATTAAGTGCTCCCAAGAAAGACAAGGGCAGGGGATGTCAGACAGAAAGGTAAAAAACCAAAAAGGGGGTAATCACGGTGAAGTCCCAGCCTGTCTGATCAGGGAGCGCCAGATCACACACATAAAGGCCCAACACTGGCCTACCTGAGCCACAGGGGGGATGGACTTTCATACGCAACACTTGTCAGTCACCGGCCAAGATGCCTCGATGCAGATACAGGGCTAGGGGTGGGGATGGCAGCAGTAAACTCCTGGCACTTCCAGCTCTCTGTGTCTGGGCAAAGTGGCTCCAGGAGTGCAAGGCCTGGCCATTCTTCAGAAGAAAGTCGCAGGTGGAGGCCTTTGGAAGCAAAAGAACACAGAAACCATGGGAAGCATGGCATTCTGTATAGAGGTCAGTGTCCACCACAGAGGGTTTTGGACTAGGTGACCTCTAAATAAGTTTTCTGAATCCCATTTCAACAACGGTCTATTACATTTAATACAGAAGATATAATCCTTACATCTATTTGGGGAGATAAACAAATACTAAATCACTAGATGCTAAGTCAATGTACACTCGAACATGAACACCATTCAGAAAAAGGGGAAATGCAAAGTTTAATCTAAAAGATATTCTAAAGGAAGTAAAATGGTGAGTTAGCCACGAAGGAAATGTGACCTTGTAATGGGACTTCGTCAACACAAATCACCATTTCCCTAAAATCCTGAACAACAAAATATTTCCTTTGAATCCAGCTTTCTCTCTCCTCAACTTTCCCACTGAACTTGTATTTCAACTCTTTATGACATCCAGGCTCTCAAATTGTCTGTCTTCCACTCCTTCTGTCATGATTTCCTCTCTTGTTGCCTACACACATACACACACACACACACACACACACACACAGATCCCTGTGTTTCCTTTTCAGTTTTTCCATCCTAGAATGTTCTTCTCCCTTTTCCCAAGTTATTATTTTTTTTTTTTTCAGAAAGGGAGAGGGGACAGGCAGAAGAAGAGGAGAGAGAGAATTTTAAGCAGGCTCTACACCCAGAGCAGAGCCAAACGCAGGGCTGGATCTCACGACCCTGAGATCATGACCCGAGCCGAAATCAAGAGTTGGATGCTTCACTGACTGAGCCCCCCAGGTGCCCCTCCCAAGTTAGTTAAAAAGCACAGTTCCACAACAAAACTTCCACAAATACTTCAGTGATTCTCCAGCTCATAAACTGCTTCTAACACCCACAAAATGATTAGAAACGATATGACAGTGTATAATTAATGTCTAAACCCTACGGTACTAAATCTGGCTGCTACAAGCATCTCTTCTTTCTCTTCAACTAGGCTGTAATCCCCCAAGGACGATGTATTGTACCCCTTCACAGCACCTGGCAGAGATCTAGACACACCACAGACAAACATATGTGAGAGATGACATCTCTCCCTAATAAAAATAATGATTACCAAATACAATCTTACACCATAAACTTCACTTTATAAAATAACACATGAATACAACGTAGACTCAGCTTACAGACGCATTCTGACATATTACTTCAGGATGAGAAAGCAGAAAAGGAAAAAAACTCTCAGAAACATTTTACAAAATACACATCTTTAAATACATCTTTGGGTTGATTCATTTAGGTGTTTATATTTCTGAGGATCACAGTTTATCACATTATTGTGATAAACAGCATTTTACATACAGACATCCAGCTCTTAAGAAAAACAGGACACATGGCAGACTAAGGCAGTGAGAAGGGGAGCAAAGCAGTGTCAAGCTTCTCTGATACGGCAGATGTCTGACTACAACCCAATGACTCTGCTCTGTCCGGATGGCAATATTCGATTTTTTTTTTTTGTATGTTCCCTACAGGCAGTCTTAGGAGGGATTTAAATTCCCATCCTACAGAATACGGCCCCAACTGAGAAAAGGATGAATACTTCCTAGGACTGCATCAAACGTTAGCGATTCCATGAAAATCTATCTCTAAACAAAAAGAGAACATTTGAGGAAGAAGACAAGAATGGGTTAGGCAGGGGACACAGACTAGATTATCTGGGGTTCACCTCTGCATAGGGCAGACACACCCACCTTCCTCAGCGGTTCCAACATTGGCTTCAGAATCTGCCCATTTCCTTCTCTGCCCGTGTCTTTGTTCCTCCAGCTTCTTATTCATTCACCTTCTTACCCTCCGGCCTCAGAGCCCCGGATCTTCTGAGCCCTAAGCGTCTTCATCTTCACTCCCCAGCGCGGCCACCTCCCAGGCACTGGAATCAGCTGACGCTCAGCTCCAGCTCACTGATTCCAGCTCTGCGACTGGCTTCTTGAGCCGCACTTTCCCGTCCTGCAACCTGCTACATCCCTCCCTTGCACCTATCTTTCCCTATCTTCACCCGTTTCCTCGGTCTCTAACAGTTTGCTGTCCTCCAGGAAAAGAAGGATATGTTCCTTCTGGTGACATGCGATGCCACCAAAATGTGTAACTGATACAGATAATAGAATCCAAATTTCCTTACTCTATCATACACCTCTCAGATCTACCATGACGAATTTTTAGAAGGTCCAGTTTACCACATTTGTTCTTTTATGGTTCACATTTAAGAACTCTTGGCATAAGAAGAAATAGAAATGGCAAGCACATGAGAAGACGCTCGGCATTACTCGTCAACAGGGAAATGCAAACATACAATGGAATACTGCTCAGCCATCAAAAAACGAAACCTTGCCATTTGCAACGACAGGGAGGGAACTAGAGGGTATTATGGCAAGTGAAATAAGTCAATCAGAGAAAGACAATTCTCATATGATCTCACTCATATGTGGAATTTAAGAAACAAAACAGAGGAGCATTGGGAAGGGAGGGAAAAATAAAACAGACAAAATCAGAGAGGGAGACAAACCATAAGAGACTCTTAATCATAGGGAACAAACTGAGGGCTGCTGGAGGGGAGGGGATGGGGGATGGGGTAACTGGGGGATGGACATTAAGGAGGGCACGTGATGTCATGAGCACTGGGTATTATATAAGACTGATGAATCACTGATCTCTACTTCTGAAACGAATAATACATTATATGTTAATTAACTGAATTTAAATTAAAAAAACACAGTGGGGTACCACCACAACCCATTAAAATGACTTTTAAAAATGGCAACACTAAACGTAGACAAGGATGTAGAGCAACTGGACCCCTCGTTACTGACCGTGTAGCACACACCCACTCTGCAAAGCAGGTCAAGGGTTTCTTGTGAAGTCCAACATAGTTAACCTATGACCCACCAATCCCGCTTTCAGGTATTTACCTGAGAAGTGGAACTGTATTCACACAGAACTCTGTACACAACTGTTAACAGCAGCTTTACCCATAATCACCAAAACCAGAAACCACCCAAATGACCCTCAACTGGGGCACGGGTAAACCAACTGTGGTTTACCAACCAACCATCTATACAAGGGAATGCTACTCAACCACGAAAAACAGAATGAAGCTCTGACAGATGCAGTGACGTGGAGGATTCTCGAATGCACTTTGCTGAGTAAAAGAAACCAGACGTATGAAGCTTCACATTGTATTATTTCATTTCTATGACATTTCTGGAAAAGGCAAAATGATAGGGATGAGGAACAGATCAATGATTGCCAGAGCCTGGAGATGGAGAAAAGACTGGCTACAAAGGGGGCAGCTGAGGGAATATATACTGGGGTGATGGAACTGTTTGCATCCTGATTGCAGTGCTGGATACATGGCTGGACACAGCTGTCAAAAGCCATAGCACTGTAGTCATTTACAAGAGGGAGTTCTATGATGTACAAATTTTAAAATAAAAATTTAAAAAAACATGAAGTGTAGGTAAGGATATAGAACAAATGAACATTTATACAATTTGGTGGTGGTGTATATTGGTATAATCACTTAGGAAAACAATTTGGTACTATGTCATAGAGTTGAGTATGGACATGTCCGATGGTTTGGCAATTTCACCCCATGGAGAAGCTTGTGCATCTGCACTGTGTGTGTGTGTGTGTGTATATATATATATATATATATATATATGTATTTTATTATGAAGTGCTGTTATGGGGCGCGTGCGTGTGTGTGTGTGTGTGTGTGTGTGCATATGCATATATATACATGAAAGCTCACATAATAGCACTTTGTAATAAAAAAAATCTGGAAACAACTCAAATTTTCACTAGCAGGTAAAAGGCTGAATATATTGGGAAATACTGAGGGGCAATACTCAGTTCCAGGGGAGTTGTAGTAGGTTGTTCCTGCTAAGAGACCTTTACAGCAGTTCCTGTTGGCCAGCTCTTGATTGTGCAAACCTCCTGATATGGTCTGAACGTCTGCATCCCCTCGAAATTCAGATGTTGAAATCCTAACCCCCTCGGTGATGCTGTGAGGAGGGGCATCCTTTGGGGGTTGCTTAGACTGGGATTAGTGCCCTTGTACAAAAGACGCCAGAGAGCTAGCTTGCCCCTCCTGTTATGTCAAGTTACAGGGCGACGACGGTCATCAGTGAGGAGGCTGGCTCTCAGCAGACACCAAATGTGCCAAAGCCGTGATTCTGGACTGCGCAGCCTCCAGAAGTGGAAGAAATAAATATTTGCTGTTTATAAGCCGCCAGTGTGAGGTGGTTTCGATACAGCACGAAGACACTTCCTATCAACTCTGTAAGCCCCAATCCTTCCAGCAAATTTCCTTTTTTCTTATCACGGCCTGACCTGGTTTATGTTTCTTGCAGTCAAGAACCCTGAAAGGTCCAGAGCCCAATCGAAACTTACCATCTGCCTTCAACACATGTAGAGCCATCACCTTCCAAATCATTCACACTCAAAGCTGGCATCACTTTAACAGCTTCATCTGCCTTACCACCCTGTCATTTCTACCTCTTTAACATGTCACACATCTGTCTGAAATAAATGCAGACCTCTGTGAAATCACAGCAGCAGACAAACCTACTTAAATCTTGCTCATCCCTTGAGAACTAGTTCAAAGTCAGCTCTCGCCTTACCCCTGCCTCCTATGCCGAGCCGGATATAAGCGCTCTTCAATCTGAACTTTTCCAGCACAACTTACCTGTTTTCCCATCCCTATTACTGCATTCAGCTGATCTCTCACGTGAACCCACTCGCATCAGGTATTGTGCTAAGGGCTGGAAACACAGCAATAAACCAAATAGACACCGATCCTTGTCTAGTGGGGAGACAGAAAATGAAGAAAATCATAAAATATATAGCAGGTTAGTGAGTGTTTGGAGAAAAAGTAAACAGAGAAGGCATTAGCAGAGGTCATAGAGTGTACCATTTTGGATACGATGGGCACAGAAGGTCTCAGAAACGATGACATTTGAGAAAAGAGCAGAAACGAGTGAGCAAGTGGACCAAGTGTGTGTCTTAGGTCACTGAAGCAGAGTGAACAACAAATGCAAAGTCCCCAAGTCTGAAGCAGGTCTGAGTTTTGGTAGAAGAATGAAGAGGCAGAGGGAACAAGAGGGAGAGGAGATGAGCGAAGAAATGACGGGCCAGATCATGGAGGGCCTCAGTGATCCTGGTAAGGAACTTGGCTTTTTCTGAATAAGATGGGAAGCCACTAACGAGTCTTCAGCAAACATGGTCTAACTTACAGGCTCATTCTAGGTTGAGAATAGACTTAGGGGAGGAGGCTGAGCAGAAGCAGGGAGACAAGCTAAAAGGTTGCTGTCCTTTGGCAAGACAATGGTGGAGCCAGCAGAGACTTATAATCTCCCCATCCTCCTCTTGAAAACAGAAAAATCAAGTAGGGTAGCATAAGAAAAAAAGTAATTCAAATGAATCTCCATGAACCCAGAATACAAACTGGACGCAAGAGGAATGTGGGACTGGCAGCTCTGCACAAAAGGAGGAAGACAAAGGGATTTCTGGTGGTCTCAGAGCCAGGGAACCTAGAAATTGCCAGCAAATCATCACCATGAAGAAGAGGAGTCCCTCCTGGGAACGGAGGGCTCAGTGGGATAACCTGAGAAAAACAATGGGAACAGGAAGGGGCTTTTCAGACACACACTTGCACACGTGAGGTGAGCCAAGAGCACCACACAGAGGGCTCAGCGGCTGGGCAGCCTGACCCCACAGGCTTCTGAGAAAGCAGAGTTCCACACGGAGGACATCCCCAGGGCAAGAACTTTGCGATGGGGGATAAAAGACTCAGTCCAGATCTAGTGGGAGGGTGGATAGAAAGCCAATAGAGGCAATTTTCACAAATAACCGGACAGACAGCTACACTGAGAAACCATGTTTTTTAATACATCGAAGTAACACGAGAAGAGGGAGCCCAAGAGCTTTGCAGCTCGGAAAGCTATCCTGGCCCAACGCTCACGAACTTCCTTGTAAAAGTACAAGTAAACTTATCTTCCTTAAACAGGAGTAGCAGAAAAGGACAGCATGCAATTTGATATGCGAAAATATCAGGTTTTTTACATTTTTCTTCTTTTCTTAGGGATAAGGGTAGCATGTAATTATTATATGCCCTAACAATGCAGCTATGATACAACTGTCAAAACTGGAGGAAGAAGGGGAGACTGCAAGGAAAGAAGAAGAAACTTGCTGGTTGCTTGTAAGAATAAAAGGAAATGACTTAAGAACAGACGTTCTGGAAAAGTGTGAAGAGGCAAGAAGTTACTAACTTAATATTGCTCATGGTAGACAAACAGTAGGCGGTCGTCAAGAACCTCTGTGCTTGTGGGATATGGAGGTAGGAAATGTTTTTGCCTTAGGATCCTAGAGCCTCCTCACGAATGGCAAGAACAGCTTTGGAAGTGGAAGCCACACTCCCAGACATCGAGGCACATTCCCAAACATTCAAACAACTTAGGAGAAGTGCCCTTGGAAAGTCAAGGAACTTACCCCTGCAGGGAGGAGCAGCCAGAAAGCATATGTGCACTATTGGGGGGGGGGGGCACAAGCCAGCGTTGCCCAAGGAAGCATATGGAGGTGTCACAAGACCAGCTCCTCCATATGCTTCTAGAATATTTCATCTAAATTTTTGAGGAGGGAGACAAAAGATCTGTTACATAGAAGACACAGCGTCTATGCCTGAGCATAACAGCTGCAGTGAAAAGTTGTCTGGCAAGTAGGAAAAAAAATATGAGCTCAAAATCAAACGGATCTAATTTCAATCCCAGCTTCACTAAGTAAGGGTTATCTTGGGTAAATTCCTCACTTTCTCTGAGCTTCCGTTTCTCTTCTCTACGGTGCCACTAATATATCCAGCAATACCGGTGAGGACTGGCATGTGGAGGTACAGAAGGTCTTAGTCCTTCCTTCTCTCGTTCTTCTTCCCCTCCCCCGCTCGAATCAAGCTTGTAGATCAAGTGCAACAGTATCTTACACATTGGGAGACTACTTCCTGTTCTGGCTTCGGCACTTAACACAGCAGCTCTCCCTTTCCAAAAACTTACTTTTCTCAAAATTTTACTTCGTGTATAAAAGAATACTTTCTATTTGGGATACATATTAATGATGTTTTAAATAGCTTTTTATAGTTCCTGCCCTACTGTTTTGTTATAGACCATTAAGCAGTTGTTACATTCCATTTGTGGCTGAAGTTCTCTCTGCTTTGCTTTTACTGTGCCATATTGGTTAATAAACCATGTGGGAAAACTGCCAGATGAAAGGCTCTTCATCAATGCAAGACATTAGTATTCTATCTTTTTAGAAGAAGAGTTTACTCTCTAGGCATATGGAATTGAATCTAATTAAGGGCATTTGCATCATTTAGTTCTAGCAAAAGCAACACTGTCATTCTGTCATATTAATTTTATTTCTGTCACCTTAATGTTTAATGGCTGGGTCTAAAAAGCTGGGATGCTTGGCCATGCAGGAGAACAGTGAGAAAAGCATTGTGAACAGTATCATCATTCACTTCAGACTTGGTGGCAGTCCGAGGGGCTTCCTGAACTAAGCTCTGGCACTTACATAGCCATAGGGGCCCAACATCCCAGTTTCCCACAATGCAGTACAGCCCCAGGACACATGAAGATCACGCTCAGTAGACAAATACACAAAACAAGCTGGTTAAGAGCAATCAGAGGCAGTGTGACTTCTTTCTGGTCAAAAAGTGAAGGGGGAGAATCACAAACCTACCAGATAGCAAACGACCATTATATCTTGCTTGAAAGAAGCAACCACACGCAAACAAATACTTTTCTTCACAGGAACTGAATAATCTCCCCCAAATAAGCCAAATTTCCATGACCCCACGCCAGGCCACTCACCTGCTTAAAACCCTCCCCACTGGGGCGCCTGGGTGGCTCAGATGGTTAAGCATCTGCCTTCGGCTCAGGTCATGATCCCAGGGTCCTGGGATTGAGCCCCACATCAGGCTCCCTGCTCGGCGGGGAGCCTGCTTCTCCCTCTCCCTCTGCTGCTCCCCCTGCTTGTGCTCTCTCACTCTGTCTGTCAAATAAATAAATAAAATGTTTTTTTTTTAAAAAAAAAAACCCTCCCCACTGACCTTAAGGGTAAAATAAAAATCCTATGCAAGGATTTCAAACTCAGGTCTGGTATTAGAGGATAAATGACAAGTGACCCTAGGCCTGTGTGTCAGGAAGGTATGGGAAGTGATGAGGACTGTGCTGAATGGCAAGGCAAAAGGGTCAAACTACCTGACTGGCTGCTGTCAGGAGGAGAGTAATGCCAGACCTTCTGACTAAGAGAAGCCAAAAAACTAGATTGTAAAATCTGATTTTTATTTTTATTTATTTTTTTAAGTTTTTATTTTAATTCCAGTTAGTCAACATACAATGTTGTATGAGTTTCAGGTATACAGTAAAGTAATTCAACACTTCCAAACATCTCCCTGTGCTCATCATGACAAGAGCCCTCCTTAATCCCCATCCCCCCACCCACCTCTCCTCTGGTAACCATCAGTTTGTTCTCTATAACTAAGAGTCCATTTCTTGACTACTCTCTCTCCATTTTTTTCCCTTTGCTTGCTTGTTTTGTTTCTTAAATTCCACATATGAGTGAAATCATATGGTTTCTGTCTTTTTCTGACTTATTTCACTTAGCGTTATACTCTCTAGCAAATTTGTCATTGCAGATGGCAAGATTTCATTCTTGTTTATGAATGAATAATATTCCATTGTGTGTGTGTGTGTGTGTGTATATATATATATATGTATATATATATATATATATATATATACACATATATATACCACATCTTCTTTATCCATTCATCTATCAATGGACACTTGGGCTGCTTTTATATATTGGCTATTGTAAATAATGCTGCTATAAACATAGGAATGCACTTAACTCTTTGAATTAGTGTTCTTGTATTCTTTGGGTAAATATCCAGTAGTGCGATTGCTGGATCATAAGATAATTCTTTTTTTTTTTCATAAGATAATTCTATCTTTAACTTTTTGAGAAACCGCCATACTGTTTTCCACAGTGGCTGCACCAGTTTGCATTCGCACCAACAGTGCATGAGATTTTTAAATAATTCAAACTTAAAATACTATGTAAGCCAACATTCTGCAGAACAAACAAAAGCAAATCTGGACTAAAGATCACTATTTTGTAGCTTTGGCACATGGCAAGAACTATACACACACACACACATACACATGCATCTATGTGTATATTATAACTATATATATGATATATATAACCCTATAACTATATATACATATGCATATATGTATGTATATGTGTATATATATACATGTATATGTATGTAATTTACATACATGGTTCTATATAGTTTTGTATACACACACACATAATGATATGGTTATATGGTTCTAGATATATAACATATAACTCTAACTTTTATATATAACTATATATTATATATAGTTGTATATGGTTTTATACACATGTATCTAAAACATGTAGATACACAGTAGGAAATAAATCATGGGAGAATCTTCAAACTAAAACAAGAATTTATAACTAGAATAATTTTATCATCTAGACTGCATTCCATATTTTTTAATCATTTGGGCAGGAGCTAAGCTGAAGTATCAATTGGTGTTGATTATAAAAAGAGAGCCTTACTAAGCAAATTTATGGTATCAATTTAAGTGAATTCTTAACTTCTTAAAATTAATTAATTTCAGAAAGCTCTGAGTGTTCACTAACATACAAGGCAATTATATATTAGTCAAGAGAAAAACTGATTCTTCATTAAACTAAGACATATATTAGATTGTTGTTTCTGTCCTATGTCCAGAATACATCAATATTCTCAACTGTCATTTTTAATGGCAACAATTCAAATCCTTCACTATTTTACATAGACATCTCCAGAAACCAGTTCAAAACAGAGACTTTTAACCTAATGTGATTTTACTACTTTCAACTTACACTTATTGTGCTTAAAATACAAGACTGTTTCCAGTGACTTTGTTTTTTGCTTCTAAAGATTAGAAAACTGTGCTTGAGTTTGATAAGAGATATCAGTATATTCTTTCGCTAGTTTCTTGCATGACACATAAACTAGCTTCAAGGACGTTCCAGGAATGATTTTCAAAAATGTTTGAGCAATGGCAACATCCACATAATAAGTACCTTCTCCCAGGGTGATACTTTTGAACAATGAATTTATTTGAGTATTGAAGATATAGAATATTTTTAAACATCTTATTTCTTTATAGCTATATGTCATGCAGTAAAATCTAATAAAAATGAAATGGAATAATTTCTTTTTATTACCTCCAGTATGTCCAGTATGTGGGTATACAAATCTATGTAAAGTTGAAAAACAAACCAACCCTCATAACGGTAAGGATTCTTACTATTTCCTCATGAATGGATTTTTCATAACTGGGTCACTGGGTAATTAACTATTGGCTTGAAAAAGCCACTTAACATATTGTGCATCGACATGTACTAAAGCTGAAATAATACATTCCCAAGTTTAAAAACACTTCCTTCTCATGCTTTGTCTCACAACTGCAGAATACCGGAGGGCCTCGTGATTCTTGAATTTTAATCTTTGTACCACAGCTTTATAAATAACCTGGAGCTTACAAATACAGCAGGAGAAGTAATCGCCTAAACAGAATCACTCGGCTGGGCAGTAGGAGTCTCCAGGATGATCCAAGTATTTATATGCAGCTATCATATGAAAAATGTCAGAGCTCCTTTGGTTCACCCACTGTCTGGAATGATGAGTGCGAGTGCCTTCCAATTCAGACACAGCTGTAAGGACACCAACAGGTGTCCTTTTATTTTGTATCTATTGTTGCCTAATGGGGACAGAAATGATTACTGAGCACCTGCCAATTTGATAAAATGCTACAATTATAACCATGTAATACCTATGAGCTTTTTAACAGGGATGTAAGTGGAATATACCCAGGGAAAAGTAGCTTAAGTCTTTGAGTAGTTTTAGGATATATTTCATTATCTGGGATTTCTCCTTAAAAATCATAGAAAGGGAAAACTGTATTTTTCCACTTTAAGCCAAACTTGGACATACTAAAATACACATTTGTTTGATTTGAAGAAGTCATTTTTTGAAAATCAATAATGTAATCCATCATATCAACATACTAAAAAAGAAAAACCATATGATCATATCAATAGATACAGAAAAAGCATTTGACAAAATCCAACACCAATTCATGATTTTTTTTAAAAAAAACCTCTCAGTAAACTAGGAATAGAAAGGAACTTTCTCAACTTGATAAAGATCTTATATAAAAAAAACCTACACCTGACATCATATTTAATGGTGAGAAACACAAAGCCTTCTAAGATCAGGTACAAGGCAAGGATGTCCCCTCTCACCACTCTTTTTCAACATTGTACTAGAGGTTCTTGCTAATAAAATAAGGCAAGAAAGGGTACACAGATTGGAAAGAGGAGATAAAACTGTCATTGTTCCAATATGACATGACTGTCTACATAGAAAACTTGAAAGAATAAACATAAAAACTTCTGAAACTAATAAGCTATTATAGCAAGGTTGTAGGATACATGGTTAATATACAAAAGTCAATTGCTTTCCTATATACCAACAATGAACCAGTGGAATTTGACATTAAAAACACAACACTATTTACATTTGAACCTAAACAAACACTTAGGTATGATCTAACAAAATATGTACAAGATCTACATGAGGAGTAGTATAAAATTCTGATGAATAAAATCAAAGAACTATATAAATGGGGAGATATTCCATGTTCCATGAATAGGAAGACTCAATACTGTCAAGATGTCAGTTCTTCCCAACTTGATTAATAGATTCAATGCAATGCTAATCAAAATCCAAGCAAGTTATTTTATGACTATTGACAAACTGATTCTTAAAGTTTGCATGGAGGGGCGCCTGGGTGGCTCAGTCGGTTAAGCATCTGCCTTCGGCTCAGGTCTGATCCCAGGGTCCTGCGATGGAGCCCCACATTGGGCTCCCTGCTTAGTGGGGAGCCTGCTTCTCCCTTTCCCATTCCCCCTCCTTGCGCACTCGCGTGCTCTCTCTCTCTCCCTGTCAAATAAATAAATAAAATCTTTAAAATAAATAAAGTTTGCATGGAGAGGCAAAAGACTCAGAGTAGCCAACACAATATTGAAAAAGAACAAACTTGGAGGACAAACACTTCCCAACTTCAAGACTTATGATAAAGCTGCAGTAATCAAAACATTATGGCACCGGCCAAGGAATAAATAAATAGATGGCACAGAATAGAGAGCACTGAAGTGGATCACCACCAATATAGTTAACTGATCTTTGACAAAAGAACTAAAGCAATACAATAGAATTCAGTAAATGTTACTGAAACAACTGGAGATACACATGTAAAAAAAAAAAATCTAGACATGGTCCTTTCACCCTTCACAAAAAATTAACTCAAAATGGATCACAGACCTAAATGTAAAATGCAAAACTACAAAATCCCTAGAAAACAATGTAGGGAAAAACCTAGATGACCTTGAATTTGTTGATGCCTTTTAAATATAACACCAAAGACATGATCCATGAGAAATCATGGATAAGCAAGACTTCACTAAAATTTGAAACTTCTGCTCTCCAAAAGACAATGTCAAAAGCCACAGACCAGGAAAAAAATATTTGTAAAAGACATGTCTGATAAAAGACTGTTACCAAATATACAAAGAACTCTTAAGACTCAGCAATATGAAAATAACCCAATTAAAATATGGGCCAAAGATCTTAGGACTGACTCCTCACCACAGAAGATATACAGAGAGCAAATAAGCATATGAAAAGATGCTCCACATCATATGTCATCAGGGAAATGAAACTTAAAACCATGAGATACCATCACACACCTGTCAGATTGGCCAAGAACCAAAATACTGACAACACCAAATACTAATGAGGATGTGGAGCAAAAGGAACTCTCGTCGACTACTGGTGGGAATGCAAAATGGTACAGCCACTTTGGGAGACAGTCTAGCAGTTTCTTTAAGAACTACACATATTCTTATCATACAATCCAGCAATTACATTCCTTGGTATTTACCTAAAGGAAATAAAAACTATGTCCACACAGAAACCTGCACACAGATATTTATAGCAGCTTTATTCATAACTGCCAAAATTTGGAAACAACCAAAATGTCCTTCAGTTGTCCTTCAACTGGATAGATCAAAAGGATAGATAAACTGTGGTACATACAGAGAACAGAATATCACTCAGTGCTAAAAAGAAGTGAGCTAGCAAGCCATGAAAAAACACAAAGGAAACTTAAATGCATATTACTAAGTGAAAGAAGCCAATCTGAAAGGCTACATATTGTATGATCCAAACTACATGATATTCTGGAAAAGGGAAAACTATGGAGACAGTAAAAAGATCAGTGGTTTCCAGGGATTAGGGGTAGAAGGATGAACAGGCAGAGCACAAAGGATTTTGGGGTCATGAAAATACCATAATGATGGATACATGTCATTATATATTTTTCGAAACCTGCAGGTTGTACAACAAGAGTAAACAATAGTCAACTATAGACTTAGGGTGATTACGATGTGTCGATGTAGGTTCATCAGCTGTAACAAGTGTATCATTCTGATGGAGGATGGTGATAACTGGGGAGGTTACGCATGTGTCGGAGCAGGGGATATATGGGAAATCTATTTCCTCTTAATTTGGCTGTGAACCTAAAACTTCTCTAGAAACATAGTCTTTTTTTTTTAAGATTTTATTTATTTATTTGAGAGAGAGAGAGAGTGCAGAGCAGGGAGGAGGGGCAGAGAGAGAGGGAGAAGCAGACTTCCCACTGAGCAGGGATCCCGATGCAGGACTCAATCCCAGGACCCTGGGATCATGACCTGAGCCGAAGGCAGATGCTTAACGAGCTAAGCCGCCCAGGCGCCCTAAAAACATAGTCTTAATCAAAAAAGTTAAAACAACTTCTCCCATCATTATTGTGGATTTTATCTAGTTCTCCTTGTTATCCTGTCAATTTTGGCTTTATGTATTTTGAACATACATTATTAGGTGAACACAGATTTAGATTTTTTTAATCTTCCTCGATAATTGAACTTTTATCATTCTATAATATCCTTCTACATTACTTAGTAACACTTTTCCCCCTTAAATTCTACTTTCTCTGGTATTATTATAGGTAGGCTAGCTTTTGTGTGTGCATGTGCAAAAAGGGACATTACTATTTCCATAGTGCATTTTTCATCTTTTAACTTTCAACCTTTCTATATCTTTATATTTTAGGTGTACCTCTTTATAAGCATTGGATAGCTGAATTCTGTTCTTTCTTCTAGTCTGAGAATGTTTTACTTTAATTGGAGAGTTTAGCCCTTTAAATTTAAAGCAGTTGTTGATATATTTGGGTGCAAATATACCATTACATTATTTGATTTGTATTTGTCTCACTATGGCTAAATTCCTCTTTTTTCTTGCTTTTGTTTGAACAGAATGAGATTTTTTTTCTGTTACTTTACTCCTTTGTTAGTTTGGTAGTCATTCATTCTTTTACATTGCTTTAGTAGTTAGCCTATACATTATAACATGTTTCCTTAACTTACTAAATTTAATATAAATTTATGTACTTACCTCTCCTCAGACAATGAGAAAACCACGCAATACTTTATTCCATTTATTCTACTACCAACTTAAGCTCTACTGTACATTTTAACACCACATATGTTTTAAGCCTCATAATACATTATTATTATGGTTTTATACATCTAATATTCATTTAGATTTTTCTACATATTTTCCATTGCTCTTAATTTCTTACTGCATTTTCAACCTTCCTTCTGGGGTTATTTTCCATCCACTCAAAGAAGACCATTTAATACTTCCTTCTGTGTGGGTCTGCTGGTGTCATATTCTCTTGGTATTTGCTTTTCTGAACATGTTATTTTATCTACATTTTTGAAGGACACTGTCACTTAATATAGGATCTTGGATTAGCAATTAATTTCTTTCTGCACTTTGAAGGTATCATTCTATTATATTCTGGCTTACTTTTTTTGTTTGACAAATTAGTGTCATTATTAGTATTGCTGTTTTTGAAAATCATGTATCTCTTTTCTTTGCATGTTTTCAACATTTCCTCACTGGTTTTGGTCTTTGCAAAGTCTGCTATGATGCACTTTGGGGTGGTTTTCTTTATATTTATCCTCATTGGGTTTTGTAGTGCTTATTGAGTACATGAATTAATGTCTTTCATCAATTTTTTATAATTCTCAGCCAACATCCCTTCAAATGCTATTTCTGCACCATTATGTATCTTCTCTCCTTCTAGGACTCCAATTACGTGTATGTAAGAAATTTTTATTGAAATCTTTCTTTCTTATGCTCTTTTATGCATTTTCTATTCCTTTGTCTCTTCATGTTTCAGTTTGGATATTTTCTTCTGACCTATGTTCCAGTTAACTAATTCTTTATTTAACAGTATCTAATCTGCTATAAAACTCATCCACTGAATTATCAATATCAATCATTATATTTTCATTTCTAATATTTCTATTTGGTTCTTTTCTAGAGATTCTAATTTGTTCCTGAGATTATCAATCTTGTCTTTTATTTCTCTGAAGATATTGAGCTGTCATTTAATGTTTTTAAAGTAGCTCCCATTTATTTCTCTTTAATATTATTCCCACATACAGTTTCATCTTAAAATTCTCAAATTATCTATTCTGAAGTACAACTGAATGTATGATCAATATTCATAAAATTGGTTACTTAAAACCATTCACTGGAAACATATAAGCACATTTAAATAAAGGTAGTGACTAATAATTACATAGGAAAAGAGAAAACTTTTGTCCAATCCTGCTACTCTGTACATACATTAAATCATTGGGAGTTTTTACTAGCTTACAAGTGACTGATACTCCCAGATTTCTGAAAAAATAATATTCTTTTTATCTGAGAAATCACATATTTCCCTTTCTAACTGACCAAGAAAAAATAACAGTTCTCCAATTTGTTATTCTCCTCCTTCTCCACACCTTTCTTTTTATTTTTTCTATTTTCTTTTTTAGAGAGAGGGGAGGGGCAGAGGGAGATGGAGAGAGAGAATCTTAAACAGGCTCCATGCCCAGTGCAGAGCCCAACAAGGGCTTGATCTCACAACCCTGAGATTATGACCTGAGCCGAAATCAAGAGTTGGACGCTTAGCCTTAATGGACTGAGCTACCAAGGTGCCCCCCACACCTTTCTTTTTAAACGTAAAATGAAAGAGGAGCTTTTCAAAAGAAAGATACTAAGCAGGTATTTTTAAAAGATCTCAGGTGTTGGGGGCACTTGGGTGGCTCAGTCAGTTAAGTAACTGACTCTTGGTTTCAGCTCGGGTCATGACCTCAGGGTCCTGAGATTGAGCCCCACATCTGGCTTCTCGCACAGCACAGAGTCTGCTTCCCAGCACAGATTCTCTCCCTCTGCTCCTTCCCTCAATCTCTCTCTCAAATAAATAAATTAATAAAATCTTAAAAAATAAAATTAAAAAAAAAGATCTCAGGTGTTGAATCTCCTCATGACAAGGTTTGTGAAACCACTAAATCCATTTGTCTTAGAAATACATTATATTTCCCATTTCCATTTCTCCAAGTTATGTAACTATTTCAAAGTTTAAGTCTGGCTTCCATTATAAGAATATCTATTATATGTAAATCACTCAATACCAAACTGACATCACTATTCCTTAAACACATTTGGAAAGGGGATTAATAAATTCAAATTAATCCCATAGGGTTCTATAGAAGGAATTTTACTATAACCTAAGTAGGTCCAAAAAATCTATCACTAATGCATAAATAAAAAATCAGAAAAATCTGAGTCAAGCATATCTGTAAAATGTCCAAATTCCCAGAAGCAAATAATCTCTCATCCTATAGTTGTATATACAAATATATATAGTACATAAGTATACATACTATTTCAAAGTATTTTGATTTAAAAATGATTCATTTCCTTTCATAACACTCCATTACTTCTTCCAAATAAGTTTAGAATGTAGCTCTCCCAACCGTTCATTGACCTTTAATATTAATTATGCTGAGGTATCTCTATTTTGTAAGACAGACACAAAAGTCAGCAAATTGGAAATAATTTTTGATCCATCCAATCTTAATTAGAATTAAACTGTTAGTGTACAATTTAGGGCCTTACCCTCACATTATTAATCAATTCAGCATAGTTTATACTCTACCCCACAGTTTGTAAAAGCCTTTCTTGAAATTATAAGTTCTTACATTATGCTAAGTGAAATAAGCCAGCCACGAAAAGACATATACTGTATGATTCTACTTACAGGAGGTATTTAAAGTAGTCAAATTCATAGAAATATAAAGCAGAATGGTAGATACCAAGGGCTAAGAGAAGGGGGAGAAGGCAGTATAGTGGGTACAGAGTTTCAGATTTGAAAGATGACAAATTTCTGGAGATCTTTTTCACAACAACGTGAATACTTAACACTACTGAACTATTCAGTTAAAAATGGTTAGGATGATACTCTGGCTGCTCTTCTGATGCAATAAATTTTTTGCCTTTTACTAAAAAAATAGTTAAGATTTTTTTTTAAGTTCAAGTTTATCACATCAAGGATATAATCTTGTCACACTAATCCTTTACAAAGGCAATTAGTCTATTTAATAATATTCCGATAAGCAAAATTATCAGAGTAATGTCACCAAAAATACTGTTTTTAAGGACAGTGAAGTATAACTTCAAAGAACTAGGATGCCAATACCTCCTATTATTTTCAAACTCCCAAATACAACTGGTAATATGAAGTCACTTCCCCTGAGACATTATATAGTTCAAGCAATTACTTTTCTCATTTAAAAGTACATGTTAAAGTCACAGTGGTAATAAGGCAGGGCAAATCATTTCTGGCCAGTATTTATAGGGGCTGCAAACAAGCCTGTAAGAATAGAGCGACAATGCCTGGATTACATGCTTTGTCTCTGCACTAAGTGATAGCCAGAAGGCCTATTTTTAAGAGCTAATTCCTAAATCATAAGTAAATAATTCAAGTGATATCAAAGCTCTTTCAAAGTACATAAAAAATTGGTATTATTAAAAGTCCTACTAGAAAATGCTAATCCCATTATAGGAAAAACTTACTACTATTACTCATTTTTGACAAATTAATGCATTTCTGAGAAACTGTAATAGCTTTTATATTGGTCTTAGATCCCTATTTTCTACTCCTCTGTCTTTCTATCAGTTACTGTTCTGACTAGGGTAGGAAAAAGTTAAAGCACTTTTTAATACTGGAAGGAGCCTTTCTATGAGTACAACAGCATTTCTGACATGAGCCGAAGTTTCTGATTTAAAGGAATGGCAATTCAGTAAGGTAACAATCACAACCTAAATCATAATATTTTTTGCATACGCTCCAAAAAAACGGTACAGATCAACAAGAAACATAAAACCACAAAAAAATGCATGATATCATCATAACTAGAAGACAAAAAAACAAAAAAAATCAAATTATCTGTAAGTGGAAAAATAAACACCAATTTCCAGTAGAGCTATCTTCCAACCTCCCTCCTCAAACATTTGCAGAAAGCTAGGTTGACCCAGAAAAACTGCAGTGGAGAAAAGGGGACAACAAAGGCCCTAAGACTGAATTAAATATTCTCAGAAAGACCCTTATCTTACACCATATACAAAAATCAACTCAAAATGCATTAAATATTTAAACATAAGACCTGAAACTAAGACTCCTAGAAGAAACATAGGACAAAAGCTTCATGACATTGATCAGGGCAATGATTTTTTTGACATAACACCCAAAGCACAAGCAACAAAAGCAAAAATAGTCAAGTGAGATGACATCAATCTAAAAAACAAAAACCCATCTTCACAGCAAAGGAAACAATCAATATAGTGAAAAGGCAACCAGTGGAATGGGAAACCATCTTATCTGATAACAGTGAATATCCAAAATATATAAGGAGCTCCTGTAATTCAATAGCAAAAAATCAGAGTCCAATTAAAAATGAGCAAAGGACTTGAATAGATACCTCTCCAAAGAAGACATACAAATGGCCAACACATATGTGAAAAAGCACTTAACATCACTAATCACCAGGGAAATGCAAATCAAAACCATGAAAGTGTGTCACATCACATCTGTTAAAATGGCTGTTATAAAAGGTAAGAAATAATAAGTGTTAGCAAGAATGTGGAGAAAAGGGAGCCTGTGCACTGTGGATGGGAAGGTACTTTGGGACAGCCAGTATGGAAAACAGTATGTAGGTTCCTCAAGAAGTTCAAAACAAAACTAGTATATGATCCAGCAATCTTACTTCTGGATATATATCCAAAGGAAATAAAATCATTATCAAAGAGATATCTGCATTATCATGTTCATTGCGGCATTGCTTGCAGTAGCCAAAGTACAGAAACAACCTAAGTGTCTGTCATAGATGAAGGGATAAATAAAATGTAATACACACACACACACACACACACACACACACACACAGAAATGGAATATTATTCAGCCTTTAAAAAGAAGGAAATCCTAGGGCACCTGGGTGGCTCAGCCAGTTGAGCGGCCGACTCTTGCTACCAGCTCAGGTCATAATTTCTGGGCATGAAGCCTGCTTAAGATTCTCTCTCTGGTCCTATGCCACCTCTAAAAAAAAAAAAAGAAAGAAAGAAAAATAGAGAAGGAAATTCTGCCATTTGTTGCAACACCAGTGAACCTGAAGAACATCATGCTAAGTGAAACAAGCCAGACACATAAAGACAAATACTGTATGATTCACTTCTACGTGGAATCTAAACAAGTTGAACTCATAAAAGCAGGGAATAGAATGGTAGCTGCCTTCGATAGATGAATGGAAAATGAAGACGTGATATATATATATATATATATATATATATATATATATATATATATATACACACATACTCACAATGGAATATTACGAAGCTATCAAAAAAATGAAATCTCGGCATTTGCAATGACATGGATGGAACTAGAGGGTATTATGCTAAGTGAAATAAGTCACTCAGAGAAAGACAATTATCATACGATCTCACTCATGTGTGGAATTTAAGAAACAAAACAGAGGACCATCGGGGAAGAGAGGAAAAAACAAAACAAGACAAAACCAGAGAGGGAGATAAACCTAAGAGACTCTTAATCATAGGAAACAAACTGAGGGTTGCTAGAGGGGAGGGGGATGGGGGATGGGGTAACTGGGTGAGGACATTAAAGAGGACGTGTGATGTAATGAGCACTGGGTATTATATAAGACTGATGAATCAGAGACCAGTACCACTGACACCAATAATACATTATACGTTAATTTTTTTAAAAAGTACCTATACAATCAAAAAAGAATGGTAGTTGCCAGGGGCTGGGGGTTGGGGGAAATGGGCATTGCTGTTAAACCGGTGTAAAGTTTCAGTCATGAGCGATGAAGAAGTTCTAGAAATGTGCTGTACAACATCATGCTCATAGTTAACAACACTGTACTGTATACCCGAAAATTTGCTAAGAGGGTATATATCTCATGTAAATTTTCTTACCACAATAAAAAAATTACTTAAAAACAAGCAATATTCCAGGGAAGCTTCTCAATCAGTCTGAATCCTAGTATGAATAGACAACGTGGAATAGAACTCCAACCCTTAATAGAAAAGTAGTGTGAATGAGAAATAAAGCTTTGTTATTTAAAGTAAAAAAAAAAATTTTTTGAGGGAAAAAGAGATCAAAAACTATATGGACAAAATTCTTCTGCTCAAAAAAATGAGCAAAAGATAAGAGATGGTTCCCTTAAAAGCCCCACAAAAATAGCCCTTAAATATATGACAAGATATTTAACTTCACTCAAACTGATAGAAAAGCAAATTAAATCTACCCCAGTTCTCACCTAGCAGATTAACTAAACCAAATCAAACCAAAACCACTTTGTAGCACATTTTGTTGAGGTTGTGGGGAAGCAGACCCTCTCCTTTTTCCAAGGCTGGGCTCCTTTTCATCTTTTAGGCATCAACTCTGCTGTCAGAGTGAAAACGTGACTTTCCTTGATCACTGAACACAAAGAATCTGAAAATGTTTTCTTAATCGCTTGATTCACCATTTCTTGCCCCTACCCCAGAAAATAAGCTCCCTGGAGGCAGGGATTTTATCAGTCTTGTTAAGTGCTGCATCTCCATCATAAATGTTCAACAATTAGATCATGAAAGAATGAATGATAGATCTCTAAACTCTTTAGAGGAAAAAAATCTATCTGCGGTATAACAACTTTAGAATAGAAGAGAGTATTTATAAATTCTAAAAATATGGATTCTCTTAGAATTCTAAGGACAGATTGATAGATCAGCATTTCTTAGAATATGAAAATGTAGCAGGAATGAAATTCTAGTTTCTGTATGTTACCTTTAACATTCCTGTTTTAACTTACAATGACTGTTTCTCTCGAAGCGGTCCTGATATATTGTAATTATAAGCCTCAGAAGCACACATCACCGTGTCTTCAGAAAACATATAGCAAAGTTATTACTGGGTGGTGAAATTACAGATTTTTGTTTTGTTTTTTCCTTTGGAATTTTTGACACTGAGCATGAGTTATTTTTGTAATTAGAAAAAGGCAATAAATGTTAGGTTTGAAAGGGAAAAAAGAAATATAGTTCAGGAAGGAGCAAGAAGGACGATTTTTAATGTGAATACGTTTCATCCCGAAGTCTACCAGTGCAAGCAGCATCATTGGGAAGAAAAGGCCAGGTGTTTGCCTTTCAGCTGCTCAATTCAATACAGCGAGCTGGTTTGTTGTTGTTGTTGTTCTTATTCTTGTTTTTAACGTGTTCTCCCAAATGCTGAGAGCGGTGTTCCCAAGCCTTGAAAAATGTATTTATGTAGGTGAGTCATGCCAACCTAAATCTGGCTGGACAAACAGGAAGTCTAAGTACATTTAAAAATAAACTTCGTTTTTGAGTCGATCCACAAGAATGACGTTTTGCAAGCTGACAGTATCAAGTCTGCAACTTGGGTACTTGTTACAAACACAGATTCCTGGGTCCTATCACCGGATTCCAGTCAAAATCTCCAAGATCGGTCGAGTTTGGGCAACACGAAGCTGGAGCTTGGGTTAAGCTCATTCCTAGTCCCCATCCATCTCAGGAACCCCGGGAAGATGACTTTGTGGAGGAGAGCTTTCTTTTTCTCCAAAGGCAGCGCTCCAGCATAACGCCAGAGCCCCATACTTACTGTCAAGTGGTATTAGCATAGCCGAAGCCAAAAGGAAAACAGAAATGAAAGAAAAAGCTCCCAACTCACCACACTAGATAACTCATCACAAAAGCCTGGAAAGTGATTTTCATGCATTTTGTCTTCATCTGAATCCTTTAAAATAGCTGTTTGAGTGTTTGGTTATATTTTCTGGGCGCATGTGTAGCGTTTCAGATTCTCACAAATCAATATTATTTCTCAATAGCTCTGGGAGAGAGTAAAAGATTGATCAGCTATCCACAGAGCATTCTGCCACAGGGATACCATCTTCTCGAACATCTACTGACAAAGACAGTATGTCCAAAGGCTCATCAGTTCATCTGCCGCCAGAGCTCCTCAGAGAAGGAAAGGTTGGGCTTTGCCTATTTCTCCTTGCTGCCATGTGTTTGCATGTACCCTAAAAGAAAACGAATGAATTCTATTTCCTCCACTGACAGCAATTCGAGCTGAGCACAGGCAGCAGTGATGCAATTGGCGTTTGATTCATCATGCCCACAGTTTTGCACCTGTGTCCCTGCCAGCAGGAGCAAGGCAGTGCGACCTAACACTCTGCTCAGCCACCTCCCCTGGGACCACAGTGTACACACCAAGGAAAACAAACTCATAATGCAAATTATTTCTATTAATCAATACGTGCAGTTCATATAAACCATTCCCTAAAATGTTGTATCTTATTATAATGCTTAAACGATACCATATAAATACCTGCACATTGTCTGCTGATCAAAAGGATAAAATCCTTCAGGGCTGTGGTGCTTCTCCTTCCACGGCAACAGACAAGGCAACCAGCTGCCTGCACGCCAGAGCAGATGGAATATCGTAGCAGCTCTGGGTGCTGCTCAGGAATTAACCAGAGGCCCTGACCCCATCTGGACTCTCTAATCTGTTCCATTTTCTTTTGGATAGTCATCAAGAAGGCTCTTCCTGCTTCTGATTTGGAGCCCATCACATCTCACACAGCGTAACCAGCCTCTCTCCCAGCCACATCTCTACAACAGAATCCTGACAGAAGGGTTCTCAAGAATGCTGGGTCCCCTGCGCTCCACGTGCCAGTTAGTCCTGCTCGCACGACACTCACCTAGCCAGCCAAGACACCTGAGCCCCTCACAGAGCCAGACACTCTGGTGTCTGCCAGCACGGCCAGGTGCCCTTTCGTCCACTCTGTACCCCCTCCCCTCAAACCCAATCCTAGCAGTTCAGTTGGGAGAAAAAAACCTACCTGAGGGTTTAAATTAACCAAAAATTTAAAAGAAGCTGTGTCCTTCCAGTCAGGAGACAGAAAACAAATCAGGAATTTGAATAGGGAAAATTCAATATAAATGATTAACTAATAGAAGGTAGTTAACTACTACTAGGGTAAAAGAGAACTCTAAGAATATAGGAATAGTAAATGTAGGGAACAGCGACTCCTTCTAGGACTAAGGGAGATAATCCAAGGAAGGAACAAACATGGAAGAGACACCCCCCCTCCAAGATTGAGATTTTGATACCACTGGAGAGGGTGTGACTGTTGCTCACTGGATGGCAGGGAAGATCACTGGAGCACCCTAGGCAGAGCTGGTGCGCAGCCAGTGGTCCACAATGATGAGCAAGAATCCACCCACCAGGGTACTGGAGAAACTCCTTGGATGATGAGTACCACCGGGTCTCACGTACACCACCGGCAGCCATGCCATGACAGCGAAAGGTAAAGCACCCCAAACCAGCAAGAGAAACCCCTTCCTCTGCTATGCCTTGCACTAGCCCTACAGCGCCCTCTACTGACAAGGATGTGGCACAACAGGAGCCCTCATTCACTGCTAGTGGGAATGCAAGATGGTAGAGCCACTTGGAAAGACAGTTTGGCAGTTTCTTATAAAGTTCCACCCACATGACATCCTCATGGCCTTCAGTGCCCTTGTACCTCTTGTCACACGTTCCCTTGGTGTATGTCCACCCAATGAACAAACAACAAATAAAACAAAAAGGACCCCCAAAGTAGGAAATGTTTTATTTTTAAATGTCCCATTTTTAAATGTCCATGTATTTAAAAAATTAGAAGGAATAGGGGCGCCTGGGTGGCACAGCGGTTAAGCGTCTGCCTTCGGCTCAGGGCGTGATCCCGGCGATCTGGGATCGAGCCCCACATCAGGCTCTTCTGCTATGAGCCTGCTTCTTCCTCTCCCACTCCCCCTGCTTGTGTTCCCTCTCTCGATGCCTGTCTCTATCTCTGTCAAATAAATAAATAAAATCTTTAAAAAAAAAAATAAAAATAAATAAAAATAAAAAATTAGAAGGAATAAATGTACTCTCAGGGGAAACATGAGTAGCTCACCTGTCAGCAAAAGTTGTTACCCTTAAATTAAAAAGAAAAAAAAATTGTTACCAGATGGCAAGAAAATAATAAAAGCCAGAATAGAGAACAGGCAAAAGAGGAAAAAGAGGCAATTTACAAACTAAACACCAAGAGCCAATAAGCACAAGGGAAAAAATATTCAGCTTCATTAGCTAGCAAAGGAGTGCAAGTTACAAGAACTTGTCAGGGTGGCCGAGACAAAAATGCAAAGCCCCCAGAGATAGCAAGGTGGGTGGGGAAACAGGCATTCATACACATTTCTGATTTGGAGTAAAAGTTGGTATAAACTTTCAGGATACTCATTTGGCTACATGAACCAATGCTTCAAAAACTGATTTGCTCTAGGTGTGGAGAAAGGGGAACCCTCTTGCACTGTTGGTGGGAAGGCAAACTGGTGCAGCCACTGTGGAAAACAGTATGGAGGCTCCTCAAAATGTTAAAAATAGAACTACCCTATGATCCAGAAATTACACTACTAGGTATTTACCCAAAGGACATAAAAATACAGATTTGAATATATGCACCCCAATGTTTATAGCAGCATTACCAACATTAACCAAACTATGGAGAGAGCCTAGACGTCCATCAACTGATGAATGGATAAAGCAGATGTGGTATATATATATACAATGGAATATTACTCAGCCATCAAAAAGAATGAAATCTTGCCATTTGCAATGACATGGATGGAGCTAGAGTGTATTATGCTAAGTGAAATATGTCAGAGAGAGACAAATACCATACGATTTCAGTCATGCATGGAATTTAAGAAATCAAACAGATGAACATAGGGGAAGGGGGAAAGGAAAAAAAGGAGAGAGGGGAAACAAGCCATAAGAGACTCTTAATGATAGAAAACAAACCGAGGGCTGATGGAGGGAGGTGGGTGGGGGATGGGCTAGATGGGTGATGGGCATTAAGGAGGGCACTTGGTGTGATGAGCACTGAGTGTTCTACGTAAGTGATGAATCACTGAATTCTACTCCAGAAACCAATAAACCGATATTGCACTGTAAAAAAAAAAAAAGTGACTTCCTCTAGAAAATGTGCTTAGAGAAATAATCACATACATATGCATGGGTTAGTCAATTGGGTTTTTTTTTCAAAGAATCATTTATAATAACCAAAAATTAAAAATAGCTTACCTGACCAACAGGAGGGGTCAGAAGGCTGTGAAGTCCAGGAGAGAACTGTAGAAGCACCTAAAGGCATAGGACAGAGGTCTGCAAACTTTTTTCTTTATAGGGCTAGAGTCTCCGTCACAACTACTTGACTCTGGCGTGGTAACGCGAAAGCAGCCGCAGACAATTTGTAAAGGAAAGGGCACGGTTGTAGTATGACAAAAGTGTATTTAGGGATACTGTGATTGGCATTTCATATAATTTCCATGTGCCATAGAATATTCCTCTTCTGATTTTTTTTTCAACCATTTAGAAATGTCAAACCCATCGTACCTGGCAGGTTGCACTGAAACAGGCGGCACGTTGAATCCGGCCAGCAGCTGCGGTGTGCCAACTCCTGGCACAGGAAAAGGCTCAGAAAATATTGTTAAGGGATTAGAGTAAATTAATGAGTATCAAAACACGGAGAAAGACTAGAATCAGAATATCCAGGATTGGAGCCCCAAGTTTTTTGAAAGCCCCACAGACGCTGCCAGGTTTGAAAGTCCCCGCAATATGCTGGTAAACAGTTCTTTCTGAGGGATGGGATTATGGGCAAGTTAGTTGTGTGTGTGTGTGTGTGTGTGTGTGTGTGTGTGTGTGTGTGTTTAGTATGTTCCAGATTTTCTACAATAAATAGGCATTACTTTACTAATCAGGAAAATGTTAAAATAAGTAAAAAATATTTTTAGCTTAGATCAGAGCTCTCAACCTTGGCACTGTTGACATTTTGAGCCCAGATAATTCTTTGCCATGGGGCTGTCCCGTGTACCATAGAAAGTTTAGCAGTACCCTCAGTCTCTACTCACTAGATACTAGTAGCAAACCCCCCTCAAGTTATGACAACCAAAAATATCTCCAGATTTTGTGAAATGTCACCTGGGAGACAAAATCACCCTCAGTCGAGAACCACTAGCTTTTAGAAGAAAGATCTGATCGTCAGCAGACTTTGGTGAGGGGAGAAAAGATTGAGTGCTATCCCTGCATTTACAAACTCAAGGCCTCTGTGAAAGGCTCTATGCTTGTCCAAACCATACAATTACAAAAAGAGTTTATGAGAGTAAAGGTTATACAATTAAGACCATACATTTTCTTCTTTTCACTTCTTCACAACTGTCTGATCAATCAACATTCTGGACCTAAAACCCTTCAGAAGGGTGGATTTGTGGACTCAGTCCCCTGAGCTTTGGGCCTATGAAGAGGTTACCTAGGCTCCTGCAACTGACAATATGAAGGTGAGGCTTACCTTGTAAACTTACTTTTCTATAACATGAAGAAAAGTTTTGCACCCAACCCTTTTTATTACAAAAAATTTCAGACACACAATTACGTAGCAACGATGCACTAGCCACCAGAGCCGCAGCATGAAACCTCAAACATACAATTGCCGTGCTGCCCATCTATCCCAATCCCATGCCCCCCAAAGGAATCACTGTGCCGAATTACTATCCCTGTACATTTCTTCATACTTTTTCACCGGTTATACAGCCTGGTTTCAGCTCTATCACCGGCAGGGTATAAAACAGCCTTGAGTAAATGTGTGCCTCGGCTCCCCTGAGGCCCAGGACCTCATACAGATCTTAGTTTGTCATCAAAAGATGCAGGTCATCCTGTGCAACCGAGAAAGGCTCTTGGGAGCTGCACCCGAGACACTCAGCCCTCTCAGCGACTGTCCGGGCTTCCTGCCTCCTGCTGGATCCTCTCCATTCCTTGAAGCCCTACGTGAGTAGAGCCTCGTCAGTCCTCTTATAGATCCTTCAGTGATATCTGATCTACGGTCATAGAACAGGATTACATTTATTCTTGGTGGAAAAGATGTATTGTTCTCATATGCCTTTGGGAAAAGGGCCTTCAAATTTTTCTCATCCCTCACACTCCACACTGATTAAAACTGCATACAGCTAGAACGAAACAGCGGTAGTCAG